>NW_024802935.1:1364899-1404086 GCF_019175285.1 Sceloporus undulatus | reverse complement strand
TTGTATCCTGCCTCTCCCTGTATTGGATCGAAGCGGGTAACAGCAAACAAGAACAATAAAATCAAACATGAATATCAATAGATAAAAACATAACAGGACATATTAGATCCTAGTTCCGCTATCTCCCTCCCACCCTAAAATACCATTATAAATAATTCCCAATAAAATGGTTAATAAAATAGATTGAGATCAACGACCGGTGGGTACAGCTAAACAAATGGAGAGTGAAAATTCTGAGGAGATAGTTTGGGAAGGCCTGCCGAAAGAGATCTGTTTTTATCGCCTTCTTAAAGGCCTCCAAAGATGTTTTATGGTGGATCTCATCCGGCAGGTCATTCCAGATTTTTGGAGCGGCAACAGAGAACATTCTCTGGGAAGTTGTCTTCAGTATAGTTCTCTCTAACTGCTATAGGTTCTTCCCAGAGGACCTGAGAGTGCGGGAAGGATTGTATAGGTGGAGGCGTTCCCTCAGGTAAGCTGGGCCCAAGCCATGTAGGGCTTTATATGTAATAACCAACATGTTATACTGTGCCTGGAGAGGTCCAGTGCTGGCATGTCCCAGTGATGGAAGATCGGTCTCAGCACTCCAGGACTGAACTTCCACTCATGTCTGCCAAGACATTGCTCCAGGAAGGTGCATGACCATAACCATGATGCCTCCCTTGATGCACCAGTGCCAGAACAATTACATCAGAGTGATGGTGTAAGTCCCTCCATGTTTGTTTAAATAGTACAGGATGGTGATATTGTCAGTCAGCGCTTGTACTAACCTTACCCTGCAGGAGCATTTCAAAGGAGTGGAACACCTTCTCCACCACCAATAGTTCTAGTGTATTGATGTGCAGGGTCATTTCCTCTCTTGATCAAAGTTCCTGTATGAAGAACTCATTGAGGTGAGTCCCCGAGATGTCTTTGACACATATGTTATGATAAGAGCTTGAGGCTGCACAGAGAAAAAAGGCATGCCGCTCTGGATGTTATCAACCACCATTGGAGGCATCACTGGATAGCTGTTGGGATGGTCAGCCCCTTCACTTGAGAGTCCTGCAGCAGATCAAAGTGAGAGATGAACAAGGCCAGTAGCGGCTGCATTCAGAGTCTGGCATGGCATGTGACTGACATGTAGACACCAAGTACCACAGTGTCACATCTACTTGTCTCTCAGCCTTCTGTATTTGAGACATTAAAGAATGGACCAACAATGAGCTGTGAAGCAATCATCTGGGAGGAAGGCTTCCTGTGTCTTCAAATCCAAGATTGCTCTGATGAATCTTATAAACATATTTCTCAACAAAAGAGATTTCTCTCTATTCAGGAGGAGGGCAATATCTAAAACAGTATCTATGTCTGACAGGACTCATCTTCTAGAAGAGGCTACAATGAGCCAGTCATCTATGTAATGATACAGAATGATACCTTGCTGCCACAGAAAAGGTGCACCACTGCCATGGACTTCATAAAAATGTGCAAGGGAGGTCATGCTGAAGCTAAAGGGGAAAACCCAGAATGCACCCATGCAGGTGAGGTAGTTCGAGGTCTTGCAGAGGATGACTGTGGAGTAGAACTTTCTACCCAATTGAATCTCCCCATACAATCTGCCCCGCACTCTCAGAACATCTGGGCAGCAGCTATTGAGGGTTGGGGCTAGATTAGTCTCTACTTCTAAGAGGACTTTCACCATCTCGGCCCCTACCCTCTGGAACTCCCTGCCCATTGAGCTCCGCTCGGCCACCTCCCTGGCCCAGTTCAAAAAGGGGCTGAAGACCTTTTTATTTAAACAAGCTTTCCCTGATGCAAGCCCCGACTAACTTCTCCCTCTCCTCACTACGTCAGCAGTGGCAAGCTGGCTGGAATGGTTTTAATGGATATGTTGTATGTATATGGTTTTTTTATGTAATTTATGAATGTTGTACACCGCCCTGGTTTTATAGAAGGGTGGTATATAAATAAAATTTTTATTATTATTATTATTTATTAGTTGCTATGCATATTAAACTGCCATGGGTGCCTCCAGTGGAATCCCAGGGTCTGTGGTTTAGTGAGGCCTAAGAGCCCTTTGGCTGAGAAGTCTAAATGTCCCTCCCCAAACTGCAAATCCCAGGATTCCTCAGGAGGCAGTCAAGGTAGTTAAAGTGGAATGATACTGCTATAACAGGACAATAGGCGACACTACCAACTTCTTTCTTTCTCTCAGTTAGTCTCAAAGGTGCTGTAAGATCCCTTTGCATATCTTTTACCATGTACAATTAGCAAAATTCATTTTAGCCTCTGCATACATATTCACCACATATTCATAATGCAATCCTGAATGGTATAGTGGTGACCGACGGTGCAGGCACCGTCAGTGGCTCTGAATTCTTTAACTTTCAAGTTATATTAGAGTGGTGGATTATTCCTCTCTGGTACATAAGTACCTTTTCCTATATCGATATATACATATTTAATACAGCTTTTAATAATTCAAAGTTCATTTGCAATGCTTTAAATATTCATATTGTATTTGGGTATATACATTAGAATAGAACAACAGGGGTCTTAGCCCTGTCTGTGCCCCTGTTTAGACAACTGCAACATACTAAGAAGGGTTATTCAAAGACATCAGGAACAGTGTGAAAACCTGTAATTAAAATGTGTTTGGGGCTTTTTAATGGCATAAATTATTATATGTAAGGCTTCTGAGGGTTAGTGGATAATCTCATTAGGCTTTGCTTTCTCACTAATCTCAGCCTGGAGTCTAAAATGGAAAATCCTGAATTGTACTCATTTGCTTAGGCACAGGGACAAACCATGAAAAAATGGATTTCTAAGATATAGATTAGTATTTTGTGATAATTTGTATTTATGTAGTTGTTTGGATCACCTCTGCTCTTTCACAGAACTGCACTGAAAACTGGTAAATATTTATTTCTTAGAGAAACTAAATCTGTGTCATTTCATACTACACTATTATATCGCACTATGATTCTGCCTTGACTGCCATGATTGTATATTATGGGATCCTGGATTTGTAGTTTAATGAAGTCCCAATGTTCACTGGCTAAGAATTCTAAATACTCTGCCCTGAACCTCAAATCCCAGGATTCCATAAGATAGAAGGGTAGCAGTTAGATGGAACCATAGCACTATAATTGTGTAGCATGAGAGATTTTTCTGTTAGTAACTAGTCAGCAGTCCTGACATGTATAAATTTCATACCACCCTAACCATTGTTGTTGTCATTGTTGTTGTTTGTACTGTGGTCTAAATCTAGTTGTTGGTCCCAAATAGAGTTAACCCATTGCATCAGTGATGTTTGTATAAATGCTGACTTATGACTGGGTCATCTTTAGTTGGGGCTAATATTGGATTTAGGATTGTGATTAGTAGCCTGCAGACCTTCAGACTGTGGACAGAAAATGCATGAAGGAAACAGAATAACAGACATAAAAAATGTGATTAGAAGAAGACAGATGCTAGGTACTGGAACTGAGATGTACCACTTAGTTAGGATCCTTGGCCAGAAGAATCAGTAGGATCTGATTCTTCTCTTTCATTTGGAAAATGGGATGTTCCATATGGTGAATTTTCCATGCCATTGACACAAAGGAGAAGAAAAGCTTGCCACATGGATTCTCTTCTGCATATGTAGAACATTTTATATAATGACACACATCTGTTCCAATCTATAGAATGGGCTTCAGATTATGTCACCCCAAAATACCAAAGCCCTCTTAGAATAAAAATAAAGGTTAATACCATATTTTGCTAACAATGCCATCAAACTGACATGGAAAGTACTTGCATATTCGATTATCATGAGCTCTTGGTCCATGCATACAAAGACTCATTGCCCAGGAGCAACCCTTGGAAGGATGATGGGACATACTGAATGGTAGATGATGAGTAACTTTTGAATGGGTCTGAAATTTAGTGCTGAATTGTTTCTAGAGTGAAATCTGGCTGCCTTTATATGATCATATTTTCTATAATGCACTTCATACTTATTGTAACCGTGAGTTTGGATTCAAGGTGAGAAAATGCAAAATGAAACATCACATTCCAAAATGGGACTGCCAGGGATAGGATAATACATTATAGGTGGAGTTATATGCAGTATATCCATGCAAGAACAAACTATGTGAAGAATTAATGCATCCACAAAACATGAAGCCAGAGCTGTTTCAGGTACACAGTAGCACTGCTTTCAATGAATAAAATTCCATTGAACAAAATATCATTGCCTTTTTTATACTTTATCTGGAAACCATTTTAAATATTACAAATGTTCACTGATTTCAGTGGATCCATTTATTTTCTCAAGGAATTTACATTTTTTGTTTATATAGTATCTATATCTGTAATAGGTATAGCCTTTTAAAAACAAAATTTATAAAAGGCTTTTAAATGATGATTGGTGATTTTTTTGGTTGTCTGTTTTTATATGATTTTTTAAGACAGCTTTTACTATTGTACATTTTAACTGAATTGTATTCATTGTAGTTTTATTGTTACCTTGAATTTTGTAAACAGTTTAAGTATATTTTATAGTAGAAAAAATGGCATATACAGTAGTATTTTAGATAAAAGAAACTTTTGAAAGATCTTTGCTGAACAAACTATTTTCTTTTCTTGGAGTGCTTCCAGATGAATGGCACTACCTGTTTTAAAATGTGGAAGAAGATAAGAAACACATGGGAGTTAAATAAATAATAATAAATAAAATGTTTATTTATATACCGCCCTATCAAATACCAGGGCGGTTTACAACATCAATACATAATACACAATTAAATACAAAATTTAATACAGATTAAAACCACAATTCTGCCAGCGGCCACACTGGCTAGGGGGAGGATCAAAGCATAGTCGGGGTAAGTGTCAGGGGAATGCCTGCTCAAATAGTAGGGTCTTCAACCCTTTCCTAAATTGGGCTAAGGAGGCGGCAGCACGGAGCTCGGCTGGCAGCGAGTTCCAGAGGTTAGGGCCCAAGATGGTAAAGGCCCTCTTTGATGTAGATATTAACCTTGCCTCTGGCACGCTTAAGCGCAGCTGTCCAGATGATCTGAGTGTGCGGGGCGGAATGTATGGGGAGAGGCGGTCCGCTAGATACACTGGGCCCAAGCCATTTAGGGCTTTATAGGTAATAACCAACACCTTGTATTGCGCCCGGAAGCGAGTAGGCAGCCAATGGAGGTCTTTAAGCACCGGTGTTATGTGACTGGCCCTGGACGTGCCAGTGACCAGTCGTGCTGCCATGTTCTGCACTAATTGTAGCTTCCGGGAATGGTACAAGGGTTGCCCCATGTAGAGCGCGTTGCAGAAATCCAAACGAGAGGTTACCAGAGCATGTACAACCGTTTCAAGGTTTCTCCGGTCCAGGTAGGGACGCAGTTGGCGTATCCGCCGAAGCTGATAACAAGCACTCCTGACCGTCGCATCCACCTGAGATGTAAGATGGAGCGACGAGTCAAGGAGCACCCCAAACTGCGTACAGAGTCCTTCACGGGGAGCGTGACCCCGTTCAGAACAGGTGGAACCACCGCCATCCCTGGGCCAGGAGAACCTATCACTAGTACTTCCGTTTTCTCTGGATTCAGGCTGAGTCTATTTTCCCTCATCCAACCCATTACCGACTCCAGGCAGCCCACGAGAGGAGAGATGCCAACGCCGGTCACTGCATCAGTCGGGGACATAGAGAAGACTATTTGGGTGTCATCAGCGTACTGATAACACCGCGCCCCATGTCTCCGGATGATCTCTCCCAGCGGTTTCATGTAAATGTTAAAGAGCATGGGAGACAGAATGAAACAAATGAAAGACAGTGTTGTCAGGAAACTGCATAACATTCTGTAAATGTGGAATGGCACAGTAAATGAGAAACTGTGCAGTTGCATAATAGAAGTCTCAATTGGAAAGACCCTTTATTATAAAGGGAAAATGTGTCAAACATTAGAGACGCTCTCACACTACACAATCATAGAACGTTGATTATCATTGTTACATCCAATGGAATCCAATGATTTTCTTGTCTGGTGATGCAATAGATTTCTGCTGGTTTAACATTCTACATGGCCTTCCCTAAACTGAAAATTCCCAAAATTTCACCAGATGTTGCCAGGTTGTTAAGGGGGAATCAGAGGGCTATAGTTTTGCAGTGTGGAAGGACCCTGGCAATATTCTCTTTACATCCAGTTTTTGGAAGGAAACTTTAACAGTTCTGACAGAGTCATAGGCTTGTCATATGCAGTAGATCCTAAACTAATTTTCTAGTGTCTCTAGTAATGGCTGGGAAAGACTGAAACTAGTCAGTGTCAAATTTTGCAAGGCTGTAAAGAGAAATTTGACAATTATGGCACTCCCTGTCCTTCCCTTGGTGCTCTGGAAAGCTGATGCTGATTCACACAATTTTCCACAGCTGGTTACTAGGTAAGGAAAGTACGCTGCAGATGGGTTTTGTCCCCTGCCATTCACTTAAGCAACTTGCTAGACTATCCACTCATGGAGAGGACTGAAAAATCATATGTGATGCAACTCAGATAACATTTATCATCATCCCTACCTCTCTCATAAACAGGATTGCCAGAGACAACTCCATATCTTTAATGGTTGTGTAGAAGAGAGAATTTCAGCAGTTGTTTTTTGGCATGCAACTGGGAGACAAGCAACACTTGCAGACATTCCTTCTTCTACACAACTGTTAAACTTACAGAAGCCCTCTCCAGTTTTTACTTTGGCAGCCCTACCCATAAGGTCTGGCTTTGAGGCCTACAGAGACAGGCATTCAAAAATAGCCAGCTCTGTACATCAGAGCCAACTACTTACAGTCTCTGAAGATTTTCACATGACATCGTTATATTGTTCCTTTATTGTCCCAAAGTGTAGTGGAATCATTATAACAGATAGATGATTCCAAAAGATTTTCACATGAGGCTGTTAGTGTTCTTAAAATGTTGATATATCAGAATTCAGCAATAAATGATTACAAAATGATTTCAAAACAACTGAATTGCTGAATTCTGATATATCAACATTTTAAGAACACTAACAGCCTCATGTGAAAATCTTTTGGAATCGTCTATCTGTTATGACGATTCCAGTACACTTTGGGATGATAAAGGAATGATATAGCGATGCCGTGTGAAAATCTTCTCTCTCTGTCTCTCTCTGTCTGTCTGTCTCTCTCTCTCTCTCTCTGTGTGTGTGTGTGTGTGTAGGGGCTGTCATCATTGTCTCCTATTTCCTTTCAGTGTCATCCCTGCCCCTGGTGTCACCTGGAGCAGGGGACAGGGCTCTTGGGGGGGGGGTCTGGGGACAGCACGCTATAGCAACCTCAGGCTGCCCCATCCTTTTCTCATGACAAGAAGGATAGGAGGGCATGGGGATGAAGCCCGACCAGGTGTCACCCCTCTTCTGAGGTGTCATCTAGTATGGGCTGCATCCTTTGCACCCCAATTAACCAGCTCACTACTGATGCATCTTCATCTCTTGGTGGGTGGATTATTTCTTTGCTAGGTGGGGAACTAGACCCATTTTCATTCTTTCCAACCTACCATTGCTATATCTTCTGCTTCTCTAGGATTACAGGGAGTATGTGCCCTTGCTATGACTAGGACAGTGGTTTACTTCACACCTCAGGGTGTAGGAGATGTTTGACTGGGCCTGTGACCTAGATTGATTAATGGTGCAACTCATTGTGAAGGAAGCTTCCTTCTACATATTGGACTCATATGTGGCAATCTAGAAAACTGTCTGAATAACAAGAAGCTGCTACATACTCTTTGTTATACCAGAAAGCTGTTTCCTGTTTTGATTTTCATATCACATTCCTGCTCGACACTACACTAGGAAATGGTTTTCCAATGATGTAGCAAAACAACTCAAGATATTTTCCTTCTTGAAACAAAATCCAAGGTGGAAAACCACCCATGATTCCACTTACAGAAATGGGCAATTGAATCTTACCTTATGGTGGACTTCGCTTACCTGACGGAAGCAAAGTGGCACTAGAGATGGTGGCAGACTGCATGGTGCATACTTTCCTGCACTCTTCCAAGAATCTGCTGCTTGAAGCAGTTGCCTCACTGCCTAATGGTGGAGCCAGCCCCTGGAAAAGGATGTACAAGCTGTTTACTGTGTTTGGACTAATTGCTTTTCTTTCTGTCCGCCTTTATGTCTCCGCTTTTCCATCTGTCTCTCTCTATCATTGTTAATTTGCCATTTTCTTTTCCTGCCCACACTTCCAAAACAAGACAGAAAGACATCCACATTCGTATCACAGCTAGGCTATCCATTTGTAAGAAAAAGAAGAAGTAGAAACAGTGACACTTTGTGTCTTCCAAGAACACAGTGGACAAAGTGATACAATGCCAGTGCTTGCCGTGTTATTAATGCCTTTGTAATTAGGCCAATCAGTTTTAATTAAAATCTTGTCATGTAACAATCTAATAAAATACTTTGTCTAAGAAAATTGATTTTGCTCTGATGCTAATTATTGTCCTAGGCTTTCTTCCTTATAAATGAGAATTGATTGCTTTCCTCCAACCCATCTTCTTTTCTGTGCAATAAGTCCCCCATAAGTCCCTTCTTTCTTTTCTTCTCTACTTTGTCCCTGTGTCTCTCTCAATTAATTCTTCCCACAGCTCAGTCTCTGGTGTAACCTGAAAAGAACAGGGCTTTATCGCTTGTCAGAGAGAACCTTCCTCAGTTAAATTTTTCCTCTCGAGAATTTACCAGATCAGAGGCCTATAATCCTAAAGACTGTTTCAGAACTAAAGCTGACAGGGTTAGGCCCAGGTCAGCCTGCTCGTAAATCAAAGGCTGAAATGGAATGGAAGCTGTGGCTGGAATCATAGATTTATAGAGACAGTAACATTAACATTACAAAAGAAGTGTTTTATCATCCTTCCTCTGGGATTTGTTTATGGCTAATACCCACAAGAATGACACTATAAGGTTGCATAAAGGCAACAGAGATAAAAACCTCTCATTGAGGCTAATTGATACATTTTTAGCTGGGAGATGTGTAGGATTAAAAAGGCAAGCATACAGACTTTCCATTCCCTATTCAGCCATTGATTGTTATTGTTTTTCAGTACTGTCAGGGGTATGGAAGCAGATTATAATTTGTTGATACTTGGCATGGAAAAACAGGCAATACCTGCATGCCCACCAACATTTCACAGGTAAAAATGGGGACAAATGTGGCCAAGCAACATCAGAATGTGGTTAAGACTCACAGCTGTCTCATAGCTGTCTCGCAGTGGATGTGCCATCGGCGTTTGAAGCTCAACATGTCCAAGACGGAGCTTCTTGTCTTTCTTCCTAAGCCCACCCTTCAACACTCCTTTTCTGTCTCTGTGGACAACATTTCTATTCAACCAGTCCAGCAAGCCCGCAGTCTTGGTTTTATCTTTGATTCTTCTCTGTCGTGTATCCCTCAGATCCAGACCACAGCCAAGGCTTGTAGATTCTTTTTGTACAATATTGCCAAAATCCGACCATATCTCTCCGTCTCTACTGCCAAGATCCTGGTCCATGCCCTAGTGATCTCACGACTTGATTACTGTAATGTTCTCCTGGCTGGGCTTCCTCTTTCTCACCTCCGTCCTTTAATCTCTGTCCAGCATTCAGCTGCACGCATTATCACTTCCACCCACCACTCTGGCCATATCTCTCCTTTGCTGGCATCCCTTCACTGGCTCCCCCTCCCTTTCCGCATTCAGTATAAGCTCCTGCTGTCGACATTTAAAGCCCTCCGTGGACTGGCCCCTCCTTACTTATCAGACCTTCTTTCTTCTCACCTTCCCACTAGGGCCCTCCGTTCTGGTAGTCAAGGTCTGCTGTCTCAGCCCAGGATTTCCTCTGCCCCCATCCTGGATTCGCCCCTTTTCACTTGCTGCCCCTCACTCCTGGAACCTTCTTCTCCCACAACCAAGAGCCATCACTTCTTTAACCAGCTTCAAAACGGAGTTGAAAACCATCCTGTTCAGAGAAGCCTTTCCAGGCATTGCATAATTGTCGCTTACTATTTGATGTTCTTTTGGTGCCTGTTTATCAAACCATTTCCTGTATTGCTATGTACTGTATATGTATTATCCTACTTGAGAGTATGTATTTTCCCTGGAAGAAGATTAACCATCCATTATGAAGCCAAGCCCTCCCTCCAGTCCATCTGCCTTGGTCCAGGCCTTGGAGGTAGAGAGGAACTGCTGGACCTCTTACCCTTTCCCTCCACCACTCCCTTCTCCTTCTGTGTCATGTCTTTTTAGATTGTAAGCCCGAGGGCAGGGGACTGTCTAATTAAAAAGATTGTATGTACAGCGCTGTGTAAATTTACAGTGCTTCATAAATAAAGGTTAATAATAATAATAATAATAATAATAATAAAAACTTCATTAATGAGGGAGAAAGCAGGAGCTAGGAGAGGCTTTAGCTTACTGGGTATGGCAGAATTCCATCACCCCCTCTCTTCCTACCACTGCTGAGTTAACTGAGGGCAAATTACTTTTGCACTTTGTTTGCAACAACTGACATAAGTTGAGGACACAGGGATAAGGTGGGTGGAGGAGGGAGAAACTGGGACATTTTAAAAGCAGCTGAAAAGGTGGGATAGCAGAGGGTTAATCAGGAGTCTCTGCTAGTTTGGGACTGTTGTACCTGCCAAGTGGATGGATGTTAAGTCGAAGGCTTTCATGGTCAGCATCCATGGTTTTTTTGTGGGTTTTTTGGGCTATGTGGCCATTTCACCAGCATCTGTGGCTGGCATCTTTAGAGAATGATGCCAGCACAGATGTCAACGAAACATCAGGAATAAACTCTTCTAGAACATGGCTACATAACCTGAAAAACCCACAAAAAACTATGGACACTGGCCACGAAAGCCTTCGACTTCACATTTTTGTTGTTGTTGTTTGTTGTTGTTGTTGTTGTTGTTGTTATAGCATAATTTGTGGATGCTCAAGTCACATTAAATACAATGACAGCGTGAAATGGCATCCCTTATATAAAATAGCAAAATCAAGGTTTGCTTTTGGGAATATATGAATATTTTCAAACTGTGGATAGTTGAATCCATGGATAAAAAATCCATGGATATGAAGGGCCAACTGGAATTGACTGTCTCTACCTCTTCCAGACCTGTGAACTAGTAGGAGTCTGCTTCAATCCCTACTGTGCTCAGATTTCCACCCCCCCCCCCAAAAAAAACAACAACCTGCAAGTGGTCTGGAATTATACCTGGTTCTGGAGCGAGATAAGGGTACTTCTTCTCACAAAGACCTTGACATGCTAATTCACGTCTACACTTTTGTGTTTCATCATCCACTCATAGGAAGATGGGAGCATATATATATAAAAATGCCTAAAGACATTGGTCTTGCAATGGAAGTACTAGATGATTAACAATAATAGTTGAAATGAGCAATATTTAAATCAAGTAGAATTTTCTTTCTTTTTAAAAAACAAACAAATATTATGTGATTTTATATTGATTTAGCTAGATATGTGCGAAGTTGATACCACCTCTTCAAGAGATCCTCCACAGAAAAGATATTTCTCCTTCAGACATGTATACTAGAGCTCTGGTTTCCTCTAACTTTCATTTCAATGTGTGTGTGTGGTATCATTTTTGGTGTATGGTCTTATTTCTTGTACAAAGGGATTAAAAGGGAATGAACAAAATGCTTGTCATCTAAAAGGTTTTCTCTACTGGGCAGTTAATTTTGTCTCTTCCTGTTATCTGATACTGTGGATTCATTGACAGGAAAGATTTGTCTTCAGAAGTGCTGACAGGAACATGTTGTGACATATAGTGCAACATTACAAAGCTGCAGTTTTATCACAGAATGTAAATCAAAAGTGGAAAAACCCATTCATCTAACAAGAAGATAGGAAAAGAAAAGAAAGAAAAGGAAACGAAAACATGTAGGGAAGAAAGAGAATACACATTTACCAGGACAGGCAAATCATTAAGGGGTTTCAAAACTCTGGCAAATCTAAGTGTCATCTGCATAGATATGATACTGGAAACCCACCTCTGAAATAAGAAATCCATGGGGAAGTGTATATAATGAAAAGAGAAGAGGACCAAATACTGATCCTTACAGGGTAGGTTGATGACATAGCTCCCAGAAATGAAACAGCAGGAGAACGATCCAACAAAAATGATTTAAACCACGATAGAGCATTCCCTGTTATTCCCAATGATGCCAACCGTGGTGTAAGATCTGATGATCCAAATGTCAAAGGCCCAAATTTCTTCAAATGTTTGACAAGAAAACTAAGAATGAGCAAACCAACAATGAATTAAATAAAGACTCTTTGCCAGCATCCATTGATGGCCTCCTGTAACCACTGTGTTTCTCTAATATAAGGGGGGAGGGGGAAACTAATCTTTTATTTTCATGGGGACATTCCATACTCCTAGGTGTGTATGTTCTGGAATTTTGCCTCTTCCATTAGCAGGAGCATTGTATGAGAGGTGCTCCACCACTGAGAGGAAATGCAGGATCCAGCTACTAGTTGCTGAAATATATACAGCAGGCGTGAAAACTATGCAGCTTCCCAGATGTTGTCAGGCATGAGTCCCAGGCATAACCAGTGATGAGGAAACCTAGACAGTTGCTTGATTCCTATGTATAGTTATATTAATTTCCCCCCTCTATTAAAAAAAGTTATGATTGATAAAAACTTTAAAATGCATTGTTATGTTAAACATATAATTCTGCTGGAGATATCTGCTTTCAAAAAAGAAAAGAGAGTCCTAGCAACTAAAATCCCTTTAAAATTAAGAATGAATGCTTGATGAAGTGAAATGGAGATTTTATTGATTCCAAGGAACCTTTTTTTTTTTTTTTTTGAGAAACAGGTCAGAAAAAGAAAAAAGTCTCAGTTGATGTTTAGCAATACTGATGTTCTGACAGTGATATACAGTGACTTCCTGAATATAGATACTCACTTCAGGAGAATACAAAACTGTTAGCCAGTTTCAAAATAACCAAGGGGTATCACATGCATGAAGTGAAGCGCTTCTTATTTCCAGATTAAGTGCCTGATAGCATTTGGTACATAACCTCTCCAGCACTTATCTAATCTTTCTGTCTAATAGATACCATAAGAATTGTACTTCGAGGCAGCAAAATGTCATATCTCCAGGATGCGGTGTCATTAATAGTGTATTCTGAACTGAGATGCTGTAGTGGTAAACTATGGCTTTATCACAATGTAGCTCTCTGCTACAATATTTTAATCTCGAAAAGATAATAATGAATAAATAAGGATGCACCTGAAATACCTGGATGATGGTAAAAGAGGTCACTTACCTGATCAGATTTTCAAATTGCTTTGAAACAGATGGAGGCAAATTAAAAATTTTGATTACTCAGGTCCATGTCTGGAGATCCATCTGATTTTAGTGTTCTTGTTGTTGGCCTGTGATTTGCTATGTGGTTTTTAGACTTACTGTTGCTTATTGGACAATCTGCACTCTCTCTGGGATTCAGGCTACGTCCTGAAGGTAAGCATATGCAGTTAATATGTGCATTTAGCTAGTTGTGCTACAAAACATGTTTTTATATTAAATCATTACAAACAAATTGTGCTAAAATATTTAAGAAAAGTCTTCAAAATGAAGACGACGTTGCTATGAAATTGCCACTGGGAATCCTTTTTATTTACCTTTTTTATTGAAATCTAATTCATTGTTTTGACCAAATTCCAGTTGTTAAAACCAAATGAAAGTAGATCTACTGGATCAATAGGAACTTTGTAAGTCACTACTTTAAAATGTTGAATTAATTCAATGGTTAGGCCTAGCAACTGGATTTAGGTTGTAGTTTCTTAATTTCCAAGGGCACATTGCAGGTGATCTCTAGTAAAAATGGTAAAAATATATAGCCAGTAATTAGAAATTCCAATAGTACATTATATATTTGGAATATTACTTGCTTGTTTACTATGTTTTGGATAGTGCACTTCTTTCTAGGTTGTACCCTTTCAGACTGCCAGCTTCAGCTTTATTTTTTTAAAAGAATCTTTCTTAAAAAAGGAACCAGAAGTCTACCCCCATCTTCTTCTTCTAGTTATCTAGGTAAAATATTGCATTTTCTATAAATAACATTTGAACATGTGGTTCCTTTCCTTCCCTTTGCTATGGTTTGCCCTGCCATCTGGATGTACACTTTAGCTTTTGGAGTTAGGTAAATAGCTTGTTTTAAGTTGAGACAATTTCATATTTAAAAAGCCCTCAGCCACTTCTATTGGAACTACATGCTTATATTTGGTTTATAACTTTTATAAGGATGTAGCGTAGAGGGCATTCTCATCCTTTCCAGGATTCCATATGTCAGGGCACTTATTTCATCTTTACTTAACCTATTTCAAATTCACATTTTGAGAATGACAATTTTTTAGAAACATTTTCCGACCGGGCAAGATTACATTTTAGGAGTTTTGCTTTTGTTTTTTTGGTGGGGGAAAAATCACTAAAGGGCTTCTTGTGCAGAAAGTTTGGAATTTGCACAAAATACTAGTTTTGTGCAAAAGTCAACATTTTCTTTTCTTTTATTTATATCCCACTGTTCTCCCAATACAGTATAAAAAGAGGTCGAAAAAAAGGAAAAGGCAAACATAAAGGTTGGTCTTTCTGTTCTCTCACAGGAGAGGAAAAATCTTCAGACTGTTGCTATTTTTTTCAGTGAGTTATCTCACTATATCATGACCATCTTTCTCATCAAAGATAAGAAATGTATAAATATTCCTTACACCAATGTCACAGGGATGATTCTATTTGCATTGAGTTGAACATGCCTTTCAGACATTTCCACTAAATGTCAGTGGACATAGGCAGTGGAGCAGGGACATTAGATTGGTAGAGCCAGCACAAAAGGAACACTAAGAGACAGGGCTAGATTTCTACCCTCATACCCATCTAAATTCATTGAATATTTGCACAGAGGTAGAGATTGCAAGGGCAATCTTATCGCTCTGGGTGAGGCCAATGCCTACACAAATAAGACACAAATAAAGCATCACCAACTTCTCAGAAAAGTTTGACTCAAAAGTTCAGCAATTCAGACTCTGAAGCTGAGATTCGGTCTTTGTAATGACTCTATAATGGAATTCGCACTCTGAATAAGGCTTAGCTTTGGAGAAGTGAGGATCTGCATACAGATCCAAATTCAGCAACCTAGTCAAATCCCTCATATTACTGCATAAATTACATTTCTCATCTCTCTTTAGAAGGAACCAGCTTATATTGATTAAATGTGAGTGGTTAACAAGTTGGCAGTAGGCAGATATTGAGAAGATTACCTCCTGTTGCTAGTGTGAACAGAACAGACCACAAGGTGTGCTAGCAAAAACCTAGTTTGTTGGGAAGTGAGTAGGACATTTGGAGGATAAGCCAAAAGTATTGAATGGCCTTGACAGTAATTGGGCCCTCTGTACAACAGTGACTACATGTGAAAAAACAGAAGACAACATTCTTGACACCTTTGAATTTTTTTTAAGTCTAAAAAAGAATATAGGACTTTGCACAGATGGTGTGCATATCAATGCCTCTCCTTGTATCCCAACAGGTTTGTCCATTTTTCTGCATGAGTGAGTTCATATTAAAGCTGAAATGAATTAAACTTTTCATGTTAATGACTAATATTGTAAATACATGTTTTCTTTCCATAAAATTCTGATTTATCCAATTCGATATGACTGCAATACAAATTTCATTATAAATGTAAATATAATTTCATAAAGAATGAGTGATAAGAACAAGATTATACAAACTGAACGAAGAACGACATTGAAATGTTTTGCCATCTTGTATATTCAGATTGCCTCATGATACCAATGCAATAGTCTCAAAAGGCCCAGAATATTTTTACCATGTCAAATATGTATGAAAACCAGCATGCTATACTGGTTTGAGTGTTGGACTAAGAGTTTGGGAGACCAGAGTTCAAAGCCTTCCATAGCTAAAAAAATCTATTGGATGATCTTGGGCAAGTCATTCTTTCTCAGCCTAAAAGGAAGCTAATTGCAAACCTTCTCTGAATAAATGTGGCCAAGAAACCCCTATCATAAGAGATTATCAGATGGTGGGGAAAGCTGGAAGTGTAAGGCATACTCCCAGCAAAGTAGCACAATCACGTTGAAGATTTCAGACACATCTTGCTTATCCAGGACTTAACCCATGAAGATCCAAGAATACTCCAGCAACAAACCATTCACAGGGAAGTCCCAAGAATGGTTTGTTGCTGGAGAATTCCTGAATCTTCATGGGTTAAGTTCTGAATAAGTGCAACATCATCTGAAAATCTTCAGCGCAATCACATGACTTTGCTGAGAGCATGCCTTTTTCTTCTCCAATTTTCCCCCATCTGATAATCTCTATAGGGTCACAAAAAACAAACATATATAATCTGTGAAGCTTGCAACCCATCACATAGTTTCCAGCCAAAAAGGTGGATGGCTCCAGTGTCAGAGGAGAAGCAAATCTGTTTAGGTTTTACTCAAAACTTTATATGCAATGTGCCGAACACTGTGAGGTGAAACAGATGGGTCAAATAAAGCAGTTTCCACTCACTTTGAAGTTGGAGTGTTTAGATGATGCATGTCTCCAAATCAGGTGGAAACTAGATTGTAGCCACGCTCTGGGACTAAAAATAAGAGCAAAAAGAAGCTGGAATGTTCTGATTCAGCCCAGAAAATGTATTCCTTTGACCCTGCATATAAATGTGCCAAAGCAAGAGTGGTTCTGAAGGAGCAATCCATCTGAACTCTAACCCTAAAGCTGCATATAAATACAGCAGTGCAGGTGCCCATTTAAAAAATACAGAGGTCGCATACCCAAGCAGTCAGACCAGCAATGCAAAAAAGTCAAAGTATGAGACCTACAATGGATATAAGTATACAAAATCCAGACAGTCAAAGAGGGGACATGGGGTGAAGGAGGGTGAAGGGAGCTTGTAGTGGGGCATGATTATGCTCTGCCAGTGTTTTGCTGGGCACACCAATGCTCCTATGTGCTGAACTGGTAGACGATCGCAAATGTGACTGTGTGGCTGATCAAAGGGGCAGCCATCCAATGGGGTGGCATCTGGGTGGCAGGCAGGCAGTCGCTGGCAGTTTGTATGATGGTGGGTATGCATGGTGGTAAGGCAACAAAAAATACCCAGTGGCGCAACTTGACACCATGCCATGTGATTGGCCTCTGCACATTCGGGCCACCTTGGGAGCGGCAGGTGCGGACAGTGAGGTTTTTACCCACTTCCAGGAAATTGAGGTTTCAGCTGCTTTTTCCTGCCCATCTGTTCTGCCCCTATCTTCCTAATATGTTCCTTACCATGGATACTGAATCTTAATATTCAGATTAAAATCAAATTAAAAACAGAGTCCCTTTTCTCACTCTTTTATGACATCCTTTGCTGCTGGGAGCAGGAAGAACCAGAAGTGAGTGGGCCATGGCAACGTGAACATTTGTCCGTCTCTCTCTCTCTCCTTTCAGGCTTAGCAGTGTATCAAGACTGGCTCAGTCTGCTTCCCATGACCCCAAGGATTTTACTGGGGGTTAAGTGAGATGGAACTGGAGCTGACTAACCAAAAATAGGGTAGTAATGGTGCCAATTACCCCCTCCCAATTCGGTTTGAAGATTAATTGGGGCTGGTGGGGGACATATTATATTAAAAATTGTAAGATGAGTTAAATATTTTTGGAGAAATTGCTTGGAATAGAGGGCTTTGGGGATTCTGTGCTTACCATTCTGTAACAAAGTGGCTGAGGGGTATGTGTTTGTGCATACTTTCAATTTTCCAGCTGATATGCTCCAGTCTCCTGTGTTCTCTTCTCAGAAGTTCTCCATGACTTTTTCAGTGAGACAAAGAGCTTGTGAAAAGGCAGGTGGGGATTCATTTCAGCTCTATTTAATCAGAACTTGGAATGTTACTTTTGAAAAGGAACTCAGTATTTTTAAATGTCAAAAGATTGCTTCACATTGCTCCTTTCCTCAAAAGTAGCTCATCCAATAACATTTTTAATGAACTGTTAGTGTTACTACCCAGAGTTTATTTCTCAGTCTCAGATCAGGTCGCTGTGCAATGCTGCTATTTTACATGGGCTGGTTTGTGGGTCAGGAATAGCTGCCATAGTTTCCATGCAACAGGGCCACATTAATGCATTGAAATTAGTTATGTAGCACCTGTCATGTTGGTTTTTCTCTTTCAGTCTCAGAGCAGACCTTCAGACTTTGTTTACAATGAAGCAACTACTATTTCCCTTTCTGGCAATGATAAGGAATTTATATACCATGTATACTGCCTGCACTGGGTAGTAGGCATTACAGATCACTGCTATTTAGGCTGGGTTGTGGACCTGAAGCCACAGCCTCTTCTCTCCAGTTCATTTTTCTTTTTACCCTCAAGAACCAGGCCATCCTCTGCTGAAACTAGTAGGACAAAGAACCATCATTATCATTCCTTGGAAAAGGCCCTTCTTTTTCTTCCTGTAAGTTAAGTTGTTTTGTTCTCATCAATATGGAGTTTAACAAATTCCAAATAATGCTGTTCCTGCCAAGCTGTGTATTTAATGCATGCATAGAAAGTAGAATGAGAGTAATGGTGTGCCAAAATTCAGCCTAATGTTTACAAACTACTTGCTGCTATGAAATGTGGGGAGAATATTTATTGATTTTTCCAATGGTGAGGATGAGGAACAAAATTCTAAGATCTTTCAAATTGTGTTTTCTCCTCACACCAGAGGTTGAGCACTTTGTTGGGGAACAGTCAGTGACTGTACCCTCATGGTCTAAATTTGTACATCTTGGCACACTGGAAGTGACAGCACATCACTTCCATAATAAGCTGTGTGGGGGGTTGTGGTTTTTTTTGGACCAAACCTACTTTTGCTGGGTATTGTGGGGCTTCGGGAAGGATGACTTGGAAATGCAGCACTTACTTGCTCTGATGTCAGAAATGAGGCACCCAGATCACAGCAACAAGCAATGCACACCAGTGATAATGGCACCAAAGAGGAAAAAAAACTTTCTGTAAATGTTCTGGGCTGAGACCTGGCCCACACATTGAGCTAAATGCTGGTGCCTGCTAGGCAGAGATCTGTCCTGGCTCTGCTAGGTATCTGCTAGACAGCAATGGCAGACCAAAGCAGCATCTAGCAGGGACATATGTAGATATCTACCTGATGTCCCCAAAAAGAAACAAGTAGCAAGGTGACTTCAGTGTTTGTTTCCAAGGCAGAACAGGTTGCAGAGTCCATTTGGAGTTTTGTCCTTAGTATAGACTAGCTCTTAGTGCTACAAGATGCCTTCGAATATTGATACTGATATTCCAGACTAACATGGCTATATTTCTGAATGATGCTAGAAAACAGAGCTGCTGAGATCCTACTTTGGCACATGGCTTTACATGCACAATTCCATTTCCTCCCAGTTGGCTCCTCCTGTTGCTGGAGCCTCTGCTGTTGTTGCTCACTAGTGGAGAAGAGAAGGAGAGGCAGGTGATTCAGACCAAGGAGAAGCAGCTGATTTCATCATTGTTGTGAGATGGGGAGAAATGGGTGTGTGCTATCAAACTGAGCATAAGAGGACCTGTTTTTTCTTGGCCTCAATTGCTCCCTGTTCCCTTCTTCACCAGTAAGTGACAGTAGAAGGGGCCCATCCCAGGTCTTGACAGCTTATGGGTGGTTGGAGGCTTTTAGAAAGAGTGCAAGAGCAAATGAACAGCCCTTTGTGCCCTATCCAAATTGGATTTAAGCATGTTTGCTTGTGTTGTTTCCATACTGGATTTATTCATTTTAATCTCTTATTTAGTCAGACACATTAATCCAAGGAAATTTTTCTTCTTCTATCTAGATTTTACTCACATTGCAATCAAATATTTGCTGCTTTCAGTATATAGAATGCTTCAAAAACATATATATTCAGATGAATACTTGAATCTTTCAAAAATGTAATCTGTCAAAAATTCAGATCTTATCTTACCCAATTTAGGCTGGTAATGGAAGTCTATAGATGGATTAATGGAATATATGTCTGTGTTTACAGTTTTATTTAGAGAGGTAATATTATATTTTTCTGATGGCTTTTCCTCATATCAAGAAACCTTCAGATATATGGTGATGTAATGGTTCATACTTGTAACTGCCAATTATCTAGTAAATGACAACAGCCTTTGCAATAGCAGGTGGCAATAAAAAACCATTATTAAGGAGACTGTATTTATGTAAGCATATGCTTCGAAGAGTATAATAGATTATGTCTCCATAATAATTATTGGAGAAAGAAATTGCATTCAATTTGTACATTAAAACAATAGCTTTGTCTTAATACTCACTGGACAACCTGGCCTTTTGTTTCTTAACATGACAAAGCACCAGAGACAATTTTACTATTGAAAACAGAATATATTTGCAATTTCATTTAACAGAATCATATAATTATGGAGTTGGAAGAGAGCACAAGGGTGATCCAGTCTGGCCCCCTACCATTCAGGAAATCACAATCAAAGTTTCCCTGACAGATGGCAATCCAGCCTCTGTTTAAAGACCTCCAAAGAAGGAGGTCGATCACACTAAGAGGGAGTGTGTTCCACTGTCAAACAGCTCTTAGTGTCAAGAAGTTCCTCCTAATGTTGAGGTGGAATCTCTTTTCCTGGAACTTGCATCCATTGTTCCAGGACCTAATCTCTGGAGTAGCAGAAAACAAGCTTGCTCCATCCACAGTGTGACACCCCTTCAAATACATAAACAGAGCTATCATATCATTTGAATTGTAAAAGAATATTGATGCATGACACCCAGAGCAATAAAGGAAAATCAAACATCAGAACTGGAAAAGAAAGCAGAGGGAAATGAATGATATCCAAATGCATGACAGAATTAGAGTGGTGTAGTAGTTTGAGTATTGGACTATGATACTAGAGACCAGGGTTTGAATCCTTGCTCAGCCATGGAAATCTAGTGGGTGACTTTAGACAAGTCACACTCTTTCAGCTTTGGAGAAAGGAAAAGGTAAAGGCAAAAACCCCTTTGAACAAATCTTGCCAAGAAAACCCCATGATAGGTTTGCCTATCATGACAGGTTTCAGGTTGTTGCAAAACACAGGATTTCATTGCCAAACACTGGAAAACAATGACAAAATTTTGCTACTGGTTTGGTTCAAATCGGACCCTGTTGGGGTTTTTTAGGCAGGGTCTCTTTGGAACCCAGAGTTGAAATATATGTATGTGTTTCTTAGAGTTAGGAGTGTTGCAAAATGCGTGGCTCTCATTACAAAACAGATGCAAAACAATTGCAAAAATTTGGCTGAAGTTTGAGGCAATTTGAAACTTCATAAACAAACATTTACTCGGAACCTGTAGTTGTGGTGTCTGTAACTGTATCCCAGTTCTCAAACTGTTGCAAGATGCTGGGATTTTGTTGCAAAACAATTGCAAAACTTTGGCACAGATTTGGAACAAATTGGAGGGTGTTTCTTGGAATCCAAAGTGTCTATGGCCCAAAACAAATGGGCCAAACAAAGTGGCATCCAGCCACTTTGAAGGAATGACATTCATACGATACATGCCCCCATAGTGGTTGGAAGCTGTCTGGAGAGCAGGCTGAGTTAGGAAAAGCTGGCCCAAAAAGGAGTGGCGGTGGAAGCCCACTTTGAACACTGGCCATGCAGTTGCTGTGGCCTCCCTCTGGACACTTCCTTTGGCCAGTCTGCTTCATCCCTGTATCACAGGCTGCATCTGTATTGCAGAAATAATCCAGTTTGACCACATTTAAACTGCCATGGGTCAATGCTATGGAATTCTGGGAAATGTATATTATTGTGGCAATTAGATCTGAGCAGTTAGACATTTCTCCAGTGCAGATATAGCCTGTTAACTCAGAGTTGGGGCTTTGCAAAACAATGTTTTACATAATTGCAAAACATTGCAAAACAACTGCAAAATTTTTCCAGAGGTTTCAGGTGGTTCAAAATTTCAGGGTGTAAACATTTACTTGGAACCTGGAGATGTGGTGTCTGCATCTGTATGCCAGTTTTGAGGTTTTTGCAAAATGTGAAGTTTTTATTGCAAAATGTTGCAAAACAATTGCAAAGCTTTGGCGCAGGTTTGGAGTAAATTGGACAATGTTGGGTTTTTTTGGATGTGCGTGTGTGTTTCCTTGGACCCCCAAGTTTCAAGGTCTTTATCTCAGTTTGGGGGCTGTTGAAAAATGCAGGGTTTTTATTGCAAAGCATTGTAAAACAATTGCAAAACTTTGCCACACGTATGGAGCAAATTGGATACAGTTGGGTTTTTTTGATGGAGGTATTTCTTTGGTCCCCTGAGTTGAAGAGTCTTTATCTGTATCTCAGTTTTGGAACTTTTGCAAAAGTAAGTGGTGGAGCAGTGGTTAAATGCCTGTACTGCAGCCACTCACTCAAAACCATAAGGTTGAGAGTTCATGACCAGCAAAAGGGCCCAAGCTCAACTCAGGCTTGCATCTTTCCGAGGTCGCTAAAGTGAGTACTCAGACTGTTGGAGGCAAATTAGCTTATAAACCACTTAGACACTGCTTAGGCAGTATGAAGTGGTATATAAATGAAGCTTGTTTGTTTGTTTGTTTGTTGTGAAATGCTGCAAAATAATTCCAATTTTGGCACAGGTTTGGAGCAAATCAGACCATGTTGGGTTTTCTAGGGAGTGTATCCTTTGAACACTAAGCTGAAGTGCCTATATCTGTTTTTCAGGGCTGAAGCAGACTGGTGGCTTGGAGTGGCCTCTGGAGGCTTCAGTTGACATTGGCTTATGATCAGCTGGGGACCACAGCAACTGGATGGCCCACTCTCAAAACAGGCTTCTGCCGTGGTCCCAAACTGGCCACCAGCAAGGAGTAGATTTTTCCTGCTCTTTTGCTGGTGACCTCAGGCCACCTTAGGAGGCCTCAGAGTGGCTTCTAGCTGCATTGGGGGTATGCATCATCTGCACACCATGCCCCTAAGCAGCCCAAAGCCACTACTTTTGGCCCATTGGTTTGGGACCTCAGTTTTGGGGCTGTTAAAAAATGTAAGAGTTTCATTGCAAAACAATTGCAAAATTTTGCCAAGGGTCTGAAGGCGGTTACAAACTAAATGGAGCAAATTCACCATTTTCTAGATATCTACATGCTTTATAGGATCAACAAGGTTCTGGTTCTGTTATGGTATTTAGGGTTATTTACATGTGATGATCTCTGGGCTCAGCAGCCCACATGCAATATAGGATCCTTGTCGTCACTAAAGCAACACAAGGATGTTATGTGCAACCCTGGTCTGACTCTTTGCACACAGAACATAATTAGTTCCCATGGTCACCTGAATCCTCCTTCTGACTCCTGCAGAGCTGAAGAGGACTTCTTGAGACCATCTAGTCTAAGTTGCCACCACCTAGTGTATTACAATAAACTCCCTTAGCCCATAATAGGACGAGAAGCAGACAGAGGAGTCTAGGACAAGAAGTAGACAGCGGCAGACGAGGATGAGAAGTAGATAGCGCTGGACAGGGACAAGAAGAAGACGGCAGGGGTGAAGAACTGTACAGATTGAGAGAGGATATAGAGAAATAAGAGACTTAAGACTTACTTGTTAAAAAATAATTGAAATTGGCAGTGGGGAAGTGGGTTTTTGTGGGCTCGGCGTTTTCAAGGTCAGGAACCGCGTGTAAAGGCAGGAAGTGATCAAAAGGGAAGTTGCATAGCAAGATAGATAACAAAGAGAGGAAGCAAGAGAAATAGAAGAGGTTATGATTAGGGAAAGCTGGAAGAGCAGAGCGACGCCAAGTGTTTGGGAGGGATATTGCAAAGGAGAACAGAACTGAAGAAACAACAGATAAAAGAGCGACGTCTGTGGTCAGGAGGACATATAACAACGACTGCAAAGGAGAACAGAACTGAAGAAACAACAGATGAAAGAGCAACGTCTGTGGTCAGGAGGACATATAACAATGACTGCCAAAATGGAAAAAATAGAAAGAACAATAGTAACAAGAGCAAGTGAGAAGGAAAAAGAAAGGAAAATGGTGCAACAAGCAGAAATAAAGCAAGTCAGACAAGAAGACCCTCTATAGAATTGAAATCAACGGACCCAAATTGGAAAATATTGGAAGCCATACAGAAAATTGAATCAAACATACGTCAAAAGATTAAAGATTTGAGAGAGAAATTAAGACAAGATTTAAAAAGAGATATGGAGGAGTTGAAAGAAGCAATGAAAGGACTCTCAGAGGATGTGAAAGAAGTAAAAAAGAAGACGAGCAAGTTGGAGGTCAAAACGGAGTACTTGAAAGAGTGACACAAGAAATAGTATTGTCAAAAGCACACGAGAAAGATCTGAATAGAATGAAGGATTTAAAAGACCGAAGAAAATGTATAAAAATTAGAGGCCTGAGAGAAAAATACAATGAAGACCTTTATGATAAAATTGTACCGGTTTTGGCGAAATTGATCAATTGTACACCAGAATATTTAGATCTGGACATCGATAAGATCTTTAGAATTAATTCTGCGGCGGCAAAGAATCGAGATCTACCAAGGGACATCATTGTGTACTTCACCAGGGAGAGAATCAAAGATAGAATCATACAGGAGAGTTATGTAAAAAAAGATTACAATAGACGGTGTGGAGATAAAAATCTTTAAAGATGTCCCGGGTGAGATATTACGTAAGAGAAGGGATTATGCCACATTGACAAGGAGGTTACAAATCAAAAACGTAAGGTACAAATGGGAACCATTAGAGGGGATTTCATTTACATGGAGACAAAGATTCTATAAAATTGACACTCTGGAGAAAGCTAAGATCTTCTACAATAGATGGTTTAAGGAGGAAGAGAAGATGAATAAGGATGTTAAAGCGATGCAATTGATGAAAGAGAAAGAACAAGAAGAAAAAAGAAAAAAGAAAAGAACAAGATAAAGATGAAAAGAAAACCCAGGAAGATAAGGAAGAAGGACTGAGAGACCTGGAAGAAGAAACAGTAGCGGAGGAAGAAAGAAATTTGTTGGGAGCATTTGGAGGCTGTAGTGATCTGGGGTGTGTGTGTGTGTGATCCCTGGAGCAACCAGCCCTGTGCGTGGCTCTTACTCCCAGGGTGTCCCCTTCACACTTTCCCATCTAGGATCTCCTAGGTCTCCATTCCCACTCCCTACTGAGCTGAATGAGACCCCTTGAGACCCTGTATCTTGCTGCCACCACTCAGTGAATTATCCAAACAGACTACGCTTCCCTAAGCACACACTGAGACTTGCTAGGGATCTCTAGTTTCCTTTCCTTGCTAATTTAAGCAATCAGCAACCGAGCTAAGGCACGTGTACAGGAGCAGAGAGAGACAGCAGATACTTTTAGAGAAAGATATTTATTTTAAAGAAATAGAATAGGATAGGAAGATATCATTCATGCAAAGCCTCCTTGCCTTGCAGGTACAGAAAAACATAGTTACAAAGAATTCATTTCAGGCAAGCTATTAGGTAAACATAACAAAACCTAAACACACTAGCTAATACATTTCCTAGCTACTCACACAGTGATGGGATTTGCAGTCCTTGTTGAGTTTCTGGATGCAGGGAGAGCTTCTTGCCAACTCCACTTGCATTCCTGAGCTTGTTCCTCACAGACTCACAGAGAACAAAGAAAACATCCGGTTTCCCCCAAGGGGAGGGAGGGAGAGACAAAGGACCGCATGGTCGCAAAGGGTTTTTTAAAGGCTACTCAAGGAATGTTCTTGAATCTCCCGGTCCTACTCTCTGATTGGTCATTAGACCTTACATCAGCTATGATGTCACAGCTCATTAGCATGTGATGTCAGCCCTCATTAGCATGTACCTCCCCCAGATTAACCCTTTGTGGTCCAGGAGAAGTCCTCAAGTGACTGGAGGACCCCAGTCATTACAGAGGCATAGATCTGGAGTGGGACAAGGAAGCAAGAATTTTGAGAGAAAATCCTGAGATTGAGATAGTAGAAAAGAAAGACTGGGAAAAAGAGGAAAGTGAGAAAAACAAAGAGAACTGTGGATAAAAACAAATATAGAAAAAAGATGAAATTCCTTTCATGGAATGTGAAAGGAATGAACTCTGGACATAAGCGGAAGAAAATTTTTCATGAATTAGAGAAACAGAAATTGGACATTTGTAGTATACAAGAAAATAGAATCAAAAAGAAAGATGTGAAATATCTGAAAAATCCGAAGTTAGGTGAAGTATTTATCTCAGCAGACATAAAAAAAAAAGAATGGTGTAGCAATATACATAAAAAATAAAGCAGCTGTATTAGAAAAGATGAATGACAGTGAGGGAAGATATATTGGGATAGAAGTGGTTATAGATGGGAAAAAGACATTGGTTGTAGGAATATACGGCCCAATGGAAAAAAAAGGCTAAATTTTATAAAAAAAAATTGTCTAAAGAAATAAAAGAGTTAAATTATGAAACATATATTTTGATGGGGGACTGGAACGGGGTGATAGACCCGCAATTAGATAGATTATCAACAAAAAAATTAACAGAAAAACAGAAAAAATTGCCTGAAACTTTTTTTGAAATGGTAGAAACTTTTTCATTATTGGATGTTTGGAGATATAAAAATGGTAAAACAAAAGATTATACTTTCTACTCAAACCCACATAGATCTGCATTGAGGATAGACATGTTCATCATTTCACGAGAATTGGTGGGGAATATTAAAGAAACAAAGATAAAAGTAAATAAAAATTCGGATCATAACCAAATCTATTTGGAGTTATTGAGAAAATAAAGTGATTATAGATGGAGATTAGATTAATCATTATTAAAAGAAAAAAGGATAGAAAAAGCAATTAGGGAACAAATAAAATTCTACTTTAAGGAAAATTTGGGAAAAGACACTAATATGAAAATTGTTTGGGATGCAGCCAAGGCAGTAATAATGGGCCATTTGATAAAGAAAAAAAAAAAAAAAAAAAAAAAAAAAAAAAAAAAAAAAGGAACAAAATGAGATAAAAACAATTTTGGAAAAAATACAAAGAAAGCAAAAAGAAAAAAGAGAAGACCCGAAGAATAATAAAATAGATAGAGAGATAAGAGTTTTGAACAATCAACTCAATATAAAAATGACAGATGAAATTGTTAAAAAAATGAAATTAACAAAACAAAGACAGTTTGAATACGGAAATAAGACAGGGAAATTTTTAGCATATAAAGTTAAAAAATGAGAGAAGAAAGACAAATTATGGCATTAAGAGAAAATCAAAAGGTAATAACGGAACAATGTAAAATCAGGGAAATATTTCATAGATACTACCAAAATTTATATAGGAAAGAAGATAGGAGCCAAAGAAAGCAGGAAAATTTAGAAGATTATATAGGGAAAATAGAAAGAATCAACATGGAAAAAGAAATCAAAGAGAAATTGAATCAAACAATCACGAAGGATGAAATAAGAGAAGCAATCAGGAAAGGGAGGAAAGGTAAAGCTCCTGGTCTGGATGGATATACATTATATTTCTACAAAATCTTTGAAAGTGAATTATTAGAACCCCTTGAAAAAGTGATTAATAATATATTAACAGAACGTATTCCCAACTCATGGAAAGAAGCGAATATAACTTTAATACATAAGGAAGGAAAAGAATTGGATTGCCCACAAAATTATAGGCCTATTTCACTATTGAACACGGACTATAAAATATTTACAACTGTTCTAGCTGAAAGAATCAAAATAATTTTAAAAGATTGGATAAAAGAAGACCAGTGTGGATTTTTACCAGGTAGACAAATTAAACAAAATACAAGAATTATAATTGATCTAATTGAATATTATGACAAAAACCCAAGCAAAGAAGTAGCACTGTTATTCCTAGACGCGGAAAAAGCTTTTGATAATTTGGATTGGGATTTCATGTTAAAGTAATAAAAAAACTAGATTTAGGAGACAACATTACAAAATGGATAGAAGAATTATATAAGGAACAATCGGCTAGAATTATAGTTAATGGAATTAGAACAAAAGAATTATAATAAATAAACGAACAAGACAGGGATGCCCACTATCACCTTTACTATTCATAACGTGTTTGGAGATACTCTGTAATAAAATTAGAGAAGAAAAATCAATACAGAGAACGAAAATTAAAGGTAGGGAGATAAGAGTAAGGGCGTACGCAGATGATGTGGTACTGGTGGTAGAGGATCCTGTAGAAAATATACCTAAAGTTTTAAAAATACTAAATGAATTTGGAGATCAGGCGGGATTAAAAATAAATGAAGAAAAATTGGCTATAATTACATGTAATATGACAAAAAAGAAACAAGAAACACTCCAGGAGAAAATAGGAATTAGGATACAAAAGAAGTGAAATATTTGGGAATTTACCTTACTAAGAAAAATAGTGATTTATTTGATAACAATTATAAAAAGGGTTGGCAGGAAATAAAGAAAAATTTGGAAAAATGGAACAAATTGCAACTATTATTATTAGGGAAAATAGCATTAATTAAGATGTCCATCTTACCCAAAATCTTATTCTTATTTCAAAATTTACCAATAATTTACAATGATGGAATTTTTACAACATGGGAAAGGGATTTAAAGAGATTCGTGTGGTCCAGAAGGAAGGCAAGGATTAAGTGAACAACATTAATGAATGACAAAGAAAGAGGGGGATTAGGAAGGCCAAATCTGAAATTATATTTTCATGCATGCTATCTGGAATGGATTATTAATTGGATTGACTTAAAAGATGAACAATTATTAAAATTAGAGGGATTCAATTTAAGATATGGGTGGCATGCATATATGTGGTGGAGTAAGGTAGAATTAAATAAAGAGTTCAAAGAACATATATTAAGGAAAACGTCATGAAAAGTATGGATGAAATATAAGGAACAAATATATAGAGCATTGCCAGATTGGACGTCCCCTCATGAAGCAATACTAAAGAAAGGCAGAAAAGAAGGGAAAGACTGGATGAGGTATAAAGATCTTTTAAAGACATCCGAAGGAAAATTAATAATTAAATCAAGAGAAGAAATGATTAGAGAAGGATATAATATAATTTGATATTTATACTATCAATTAACAGAAAGATATAAAGCAGATGTAAAGCAATTAGGATTAATACAAAAGAAGTCAGAAATGGATTTGATATTATTAGATAAAAGGGAGAAAGAAAATAGCAAAAATTTCTAAATTAATACTAAAATTGGAACTAGAACAAGAGCAAATAAAACATTGTATGATACAGTGGGCGCAAAATATAGGGAAAAGTATACAATTTGATGCATGGAAAAGAGCCTGGGGACAAGATTTAAAATTTACACTATGCTCAGATATAAAAGAAAACTTTTTAAAAATGATGTATAGGTGGTATATAACTCCAAATAAATTGGCAAAAATATATAAAAATTATAAAGGAAGTTGCTGGAGGTGCGATCAAAGTGTGGGAAGTCTCTTTCATATGTGGTGGACATGTCCTATGATAAAGAAATTCTGGATTGAAGTACATGAGAGAATTAGGAAAATAATACAAATGAACTTCCCCCTTATACCGGAAATGTGTTTATTAAACATAGTAGAAAATAAGACTCTAAGACAAAAGTTAAAACCACTTTTATATTTAATAACCGCCACAAGAATTACAATAGCTAAATATTAGATAAACAGGGAAGTACCTAAAATTGAAAATTGGTTGGAAAAATGCTTAGAAGTAATTGAGATGGATACAATGACTATGAAACTAAAAGAAGAAATATCAGAAGAGGGAAATCAAATATGGGTAAGAGTAAGAGAACTATATGAGATGGAAAAGACAAAATAAGAAAAGAATAGAGAAGGAGGAAGGCTATACCGATTCTGTGTTGTAAGCTGGAGAGATACAGATAGGTGTACATTCTTAGTATATAAGCCAAAGAGGAATGGAGGAAGGTGAGATAAAGGTGAAGGGAAATATACTTTTTGAGGAATGTGGGTCGCATAGCTAAAATAGAAGCAGCACTCAAAAACTAGATAGAAGAAAGGAAAGGGGGGATGGGGGGAAAAGACAATGGAATATGGAATGTATAAAGCATAGAGAATTGTACCCCCTTTTTATTCTGTAAATACTTAATAAAGATTATTTTAAAAAAGAACTTGCTAAGTGAATTGTAGTTCCCTCCCTTGCTAACTTCAGCAAGCAGTAAGTGAGCTAAAGGCATGTGAAAGGAGTGTGACAGAAAGCCAAGGTATGTTTAAAAGAAAAGCTTTATTCTATATAAAGGGTTCTAGAGCAAAGGGTTATCAGTTCATGCAATTCAATTTATTTATTATGATCAACTGATCAACCATCAAATAAACATCAATCAACAGACATCACAAGAAATAATCAAATTAAAGGAATAAATAATATTAGTTAAAAATTCAATTATAAAACTTATATTAAAAAGAAAAAAGTTAAATTTAAAGGTATACAATCATTGTACAGTGTGCCTGTGCCATGCACAGCTACATTTTACGCGGCTTCCAGTGTACATGGAAGCTGCTTGGGGAGGAAAACAATGGCGTGCGTGCCTACATCACACAGGCACCGCTCTGCCACATGCACGAGCCCCATTATTTCCTATGGGGCTTGAGCATAGGCAGATTTCCCCTTACGCGTAAGGAGATGGCCCACTGTAAAAGTATAAAATTGTTATAAAATTTTAAAAACTAAGGGATATTATAAAATTTTAAAATACCATTTTACGCCAACAGACCATTGCCGCTGCACAAAAACTGGCCATCCTTGTTGTTATTGATGGGCACTGTTCTGCCAGCAAATAGGATACATAAAACTCATCAGTTCTTCCAGGAAAACGCCTAAGAATTGGATAAATAAAAAAGTGACGGTAACCATAATCAAAAGGGCAGTACAACAATATATGACCTACAGTCTCCACTGTGCCAGTTGCACAAGGGCATGTGTGTGCATCATAGGAAATATTATTGTATCTCTCTTCCAATAAAGCTGAGGGTAGAACATTAAATTTTGGTAAAGTGAATGCTATCCTGTGTTTTGGAAGGGTTAGAAGAATCAAATGGTTAGCTAATAAAATAGCATTGCCATTATCTCTGAAATCAAGGCATACGGTGGCTGCTTTTACATGTTGTTGCGACTCATTATCTGTAATAGATTGCTGTATTTCCTGTTTTGTTTTCACATGACCCATTGCCAGAATGTGGTTTGTGAAAAGCCCAGTTTAGCTAATTTCTCATTCAGAGTCTTATTCCATCTAGAAAGAAACACATTGGATAATAACAAAGGAGCTAATCCTACTGGGGTAAAAAGCATTCTAAGCCAAAAATTAAACTTAAGTACCCACGCTTGAGATTCAATTGACATTTGGCCTATCTCTAGGTGTAAAATTGCGTTAGGGACACACCTTGGAAGAGCAAGTATGGATCTCAAAAATGTTGTCTGCGTAGATTCCATAGAATCAAAATTAGTATAAGCACAGCACTGTATGCCATATAGCATCTGTGCCAGTGCCTTCATGCTAAAGACCTGAATGGCTGAAGGGATATGTTGGCCTCCTTTGGTGGGGGGAAAAAGATATAAGTGACTTTATACTTCTCTGAGCATTTGCTATGGCATTTGTAAAGTGGAGTTTCCAAGAGCTTGAGGACTGGAAAATCACTCCTAAGTATTTATAGGATTTTACTTGTTCAATTGGTTGGTCATTTATTTGCCAATTATGCATGCTCCGTTTTCTAGTAAACGCTAAGACTTTAGATTTTTTGTAATTGATTACTAACTCTTCAATTTTGCAGTAATTACCCAAAGCTTTTAGTAATTGCCACAGACCAATAGAGGTTAAAGAGAGAAGTACTATGTCATCTTCATAAAGGAGAGTTGACAAGGGTCTACCTGCTAGATTGGGAGGATGGAAATTTAAGTCAGACAAACTTTTAACCAGAAAATTGATATAGATGTTAAACAAAGAGGGAGCTAACACACAGCCTTGTCGGACACCCGCAAATGATGGAATAGCCTTAGTAAGGTGGCCTAGCCTATTACATCTGACTTTCAGACATGTTTCTGTATAAAGACTGCTAATCAAAAACAGCAGACGTTTATTGATATGTATTGTCTTGTAGGAACAGAATGTGAGTTACAGAAAACAGTCATTTCAGCCATGCCAGATTTAAAAAAAGTAAAAAGCCTAATCGCTACTAACACACATTCCTAATCCTCCTTACAAGATCAGATGGGTTTTGTAGTCTTTGATGTTTCTGGATGCTAGGAGCTTGGACTCCATGTCTGGCTTGACCAGCCCCTTAGGCCTGCTACCGGGTACACAGCCCAACAGCTGGACAGGCAAACAAAGGGAAGGCTCAAAACCACATGGTCCAAAAAGCTTTTTTAAACCTATGCCTGAAAATCTCTTGAAGTTCTCAGTTCTGTCCACTGATTGATAAGTTGGCATTACATCAGCTGTGATGTAACCTCATAAGAATGTGATGTAAATTGGAGTCTGCCCCCTCGGGACTGTTTGTATCATTTCCCCCCAAGAATGGTGACTCATGGTGACTGACAACATTGTGAAGTCGAAGGCTTTCATGGCCAGCATCCATGATTTTTTGTGGGTTTTTCGGGCTATGTGGCCATGTTCTAGCAGAGTTTCTTCCTGATGTTTCACCAGCATCTGTGGCTGGTATCTTCAGAGAATGTTTGCCTGAAAAGGACTTGGCTATATATATTGTGTGATCTGGAAAGGCAGGAGTGATTTGCATGTGTATTGTTGGTTGCTAATGGCAGTCCTCAGGGTGTGAGGGTCTGCAGAAGAGGACTAATGTCTGCTTGATTAGTGCTCATTGTCTGCTGGGAAACCCCTGACCCTGGGAGATTTCTCATTTGCATTTGTCTTTATTTTGCTGTCTTTCAGGACTGGTAGCCAAACCTTGTTTACCTTAAGGGATCCCTCTTTCCTGTTGAAATTGGCTAGGTGTTTGTGGATTTCAATGGCTTCCCTGTGCAACCTGACATGGTAGTGGTTGGCATGGTCCAGAATTTCAGTGTTTTCAAACAGTATTTTATGCCCAGGATGGTTTGTGGCATGCTCTGCTACTGCTGATTTTTCTGGCTGGCCCAGTCTGCAGTGTCTCTCATGTTCCTTGATTCTTGTTTGCACACTGCGTTTGGTGGTCCCTATGTAGACTTGTCCGCAGCTGCATGGTATGCAGTAAACTCCTGTGGCTGTGAGAGGGTCTCTCTGGTCCTTGGCTGAGCAAAGCATTTGTGTTTCTCACTGTTGCAAAATTATCCACGTATTGCCTATCTGTTGGTGAGTGTTTTTCTGTGTCAAAATCCCTCCCTGATTATTGATCATTATATTTAAAACTTTGAGCAAAGAACAAATGAATATTAGATTAAACAAAGGCAGAAAACAAAGGCAGAAAAGAACTCTTTTCATCCCCCATCCCCACCCTCCTGTGTCTGCTTCTACAGAAAAATTATCTGCAGAGGCTCTTAGATTTCATATCCCACCGAAAGTGTGTTTCATTGTATTATTGCTCAGACTATACCTGCATGTATTTCTTTCCCTTTCTCCCTTGTCTTCCCTCCTGGAACACAGTCTAGTGGTATTTGGAATGATAAAGATGTTGACATCATCACTGCATGGGAAACATTGTAAGGGTCAGCAGTTACAGGCACCATAATGAAGGAGAGTTTCTGTTTTTTAAAATCAATATTTTTAGAGAACGGAACTCTGAACACATGACTTTAAGTCAGTCAGTCTTAACAGTTTTGTTTAGACATAGAATTTCAGGGTCAACATTCTTGGATGCTGCATACTTTTATATTTCAAAAAGACTTATACTTCAAGGTCAGAAATAAAAACTTTTAGTAGTTACCATTTGATGATCATATCTTAACGTTTTAGCTACACATGAACACATTTTTTTTTTAAAAAAATCTGTTTTTGAAAATAGTGTATAGGCATATTCCATGTCCATATAGTGTGTGTACCTATTCTCTTCCTCCCTCCCTCATATTCTTTTCTTTGTAATTGTATTTTTTAAAAAAATCCAATATAAATCTGAAAGATTAAAGCAGAACTAGATAGTAGAGTTAGCTCCTTCTTAACACAGTTAGCATGGACATTTTCCTTCATCACAGGACCACTAGGCTTGGAGGAACTGAGAGGAGAGAAAGTGGACAGAAAATCTCAGGTGTAATGGGAGGGAATGGGAGGGAAAGGCTCATGGAGGACTAGATGAGGCTAGACGTCTGCAGCATCCCCACTGGGACTTCTTAGTCATAGTGGCTCATTGAAACAGATGCAGCAGGAAGGATAAGCCAACTCCTGTCACAGTTGTGAGTATGATGGTATTTCTGAGGCCTCTTTGGGAATGGATATATTACAAAGCCATCTATGAAGAGAGATTTTACTCAAGGATTTTGAGTGGTGGTATTGTTTCCAACAGTAACAAGTATATTCCTTCATCAGGAGAGACTAAAATGTGTAGGACTAGTTCTCCAGAACCACAACATATTGGACTGGGCCCTAAATTTAAAAGAACATGTACGTCTACAAATGCAAAAGATTTTTCTAATAATCTTTTTTATACTGTAACACATTTATCCATAAAGGAGTAACCACAGGATATGCCTACATCACATGACATCACATGGCACAAGGAAGCATTATCTGCATTACATCACCAATATTTAAGATGAAACTGTTTTTTTTAAGATGCAATGGTGTCTAATTGACTCAAAATATCAATTTTTCCTAGAATAAGCGTTAACATCCAAGGGCGGGACTTCCAGGGTGGGATTGTCCCCCCGGCCCTTGCAGTCCTTCAGCTATCTCTCCAAAGACAACTGAACACCCGGGGACAAAGGGGGGGGGGGAGAAGAAGAACAGGTGTGCACCTGTCAGTCCTCTTCCCCTCACACCCTCTCGGGGCTTCAGTTTCCTCTCTGGAGGAAGTTGAAGGTCCTGGACAGCTGGAAGGAGGAGGAACAGGCACACACCCCTTTTTCTTCCTCCTCTCATACGCTCCTGGGCCTTCAGCTGCCTCTCTGGCTGGGAAAGAGGAAGAACAGATTCTTCCCCTCCACATGCCACAAAAATAACTTTGTGTGCCATCTCTGGCATGCATGCCATAGGTTTGCCAGCACAGTTCTAGACCAATATTTTTGTTGTAAAACTAGAATATAAAAGTTTATATGCCAACAATAGCCAAACTGGCACAATTACATGGATACACCCCATCTAACTAAATGTGCCTTATTCACATTTCCCATTAAGGTAGTTGATATCTAGGCTTACCTGGGCAACAGGTTCCCACTGTCTCAGATTCCAAGGTCAAAAACCTGATACCAGGTTGCTTAGGATATCAGGTCTTTCTGAATTGATTCTTCCACCTACAGGCCCATTGCCATTTTATTTTACATGTTAACTTCTCCATAGGCAGCTGGAAAAACCTTCGTCTGAGTTACCTGGTACAACTTAAGAGGTGTGATTCCTGAAAGACGATATGTAATAATATAATAGTCCCTGCTAAATTTTTTAAAATTAATTTTTCCCAAAAGACAGCTGAAATTCACATGGGGTCACATGGCATCATCTTCATCAACAACCCAATGGACTGAAATGATTTTAAATTCCTTTACCAAAACAAACAAACAAAATTGTTTGATGTATACTTTTTAAATTAAGTTGATGAGATTTGCCAGGAAGATGAATTATGATAGCAAGTTGGTCTGTAGAATACTCAATAGGACAGTCAGTTGGCTAATTTTCAAAAGGCAATGATGGATAGATGTTCTAAATTATTTTTTCTAGTTTTACTAATCTGTAATAAATTCCTTCCTCAATCCTAATATAAATTTCCTCTAGCAGTATCCGAAAACTGAAATATAAATATTACTGAACAAGTTACATTATCCAAACTAGTTCTGCTCACCTCACATGTCCTTGAATTCAATGCCAGCTCCATCTGCCTGTGGGTATACTCTCAGTTTCTTGTGGGACTCTTAGGAATCTCTTAGAAATTGTGATAATTCACAGTGTTGTTCTTGCCATCACAGGGAAAATACTTGCAGCCAAAAAAGCATGAACATAATCTCCCATTGGAGTCCATCAGTAGTGTACCATATGTGGCTGGAGGCAAAAATCTGACAGCAAAACTGATTGCTCTCCATGGACGATGCTCTCTTTGTAAGGTATTTTCTTTTCTTTTCTTTCTTTTTTCTTTCTTCATGTGATGAGGAATACAAGAGCAAGATGTGGGTCAAAACTATACTTCTTAAAAATAAAAGAAATACAATACATATAAAATCCAGATGTGATTATGTAATATCTGATAGGATTGTACATTGTGCTGTACCACTGTAGGATGCATGGGACCACCTAGTCAGGCCTGTAGATATGGAAACAAATAACCTTCTGATAGGTTTGATGGATTGTTGGGGGAAGAAACTGAGAAAAGGTTTCTGTTCAAAGTGTACTGCTCAAAATATTCATCTCAGGGCTGAAACAGATGGCCACGAAGGGGTGGTTTGAAGCCACCTGCACTGAAGATGCCTTGGGACCACGACAAACATACACTGTGGTCCTGAAAGTACCCTCCATTGCTGGCCCAAATAGGAGTGTGAAAAGATACACAAATATACACACACAATAATAACCTTAAGTGCCCCGGCAAACCCCTGGGCAGCTTCCAGGTGCTCCAGGGGCATGCATCATCAAAATGCCATGCCCCTGGAGCAGCTTGAAGCCAACCCCATCTGATTGGCTGGGTGGTTTCTGGGCATCTTGGGGGCATGTGCTTTCAAAACACTATGCCCCAACCCACCCAGAAGTGAGCTTTTCTGGCTGGTCTGTTTCAGGCCAGAATTATCTTCTTGGGACTCCCAAAACTGGGAAAGGCACTTTCCATGGAGTCAGATTCTTTTTCATGATGTCAACTGTTCATGGTCCATACACCTAAAGGGGCTGTGATCTCACAAAAAGATTTTTTTTAAAAAAAAAGAAAGAAAGAAAAGAAAAGAAAAGATATAAATAGCTGTGAAATGTAGAAAATGGTAAATATACATAAAACATTTTATCTTGAATTTCAGTTATGTTTTATATTTTATTTTATTGTAGTAAAAATTCTGATCATTAAGAAATATACTTCCCTCAAAGTCAGGTTTAATTACCTATTATTTAGGCAGGATAAAATAAATAAATTCATTAAAATCTATTTCACTGCCTGAAAGTTAAGGTCTGAACCCAAGTATAGTAGACCCATTACATAAAATGGGAACCTGGCAAGTAAACCATTACGTAAGTTCCATTGGTCTAATGGCTCTACCTTAGTTGAGATTAAAAACAGGATAAATGAAAATTATTATATCCATTCATTCATATCAGTTTCAAATCAGTTGTGAGATTCCATGTACTTTGAATTTAACCTAATGTGATAACAGAGACAAGTGCAGTAAACAGAAGAGCAAAGGGAACAGATCAGCAGTAACTACCTATGAGTCAATAGTTCATGGACTGTACATTCAGTATTCAGAAAGACATAAATGATGATAACCAGAGTGCCACTAAGTAGAATAATTTTAAAAAAGACTGCTGCCAAGAAGCAAAACATTGAAGAAACAGTCAAGAAGGCTTGTCATTTTTAAAAAAAATAATGAGGGATCTCCAGCATGGTGAGGTGATTTGAATGTTGGATTGGGATTCTGGACAACCAGAGTATGAATTCCCACTCAGCCATGGAAACCCCCAGAGATGATATTGGTCAAGTCACACTCTCTCAGTGTTAGAGGATAATGACAGCCCTCCTCTGAATAAATCTTGCCAAGAATGTTCTACAGTGTTATCAAAAGTTGGAAGTGGCTTGAAAGCACACAACAACAACTACAGCAGCAACAACAATAACAACATAAATGACTGGGGGAAAAAGGCTTTCTTGCACATGAAAGAGTAAGTAAGGCCTTCCTTTTTCATTGACAATAGTGTAAGACAATAGTAGTGAAAAATTTTCTTCACTCAGCTTGTGTGCTCAGCTGCTCCCTAGTCCTCTCTGAACAGCTGTGGAGGTGGGCAAGAGGCATCTTGAGGGGAAGATCTTCTTTTCCCTGGGGGGCATGGCTCCAAAAAGTGAACTGTTTCTGCATCAGGTAGAAATTTGTTTAAATTGCCCATTTCCTTGAGTGTAAATGAATGATTTAAAAAAGTAAATCTCCCCTGCACCCTCTTTAGATTTAATGATACTGTATAAACAAGTAAATTTAAACAAATGATTTAATGATTTAAACAAGTAAATCTCCCCTGCACCCTCATTCACACTCATGTTTTTGTACCAAAGAGACAATGGTGCGGTACAGACCTCCCCAAAGGGACAGCCTGCACTTGCCCCTTTTCGCGGTGGATTGGGGCCAGGGCAGCCTCACCAGCAGCCCTGCAGCCCTAATCCGCCGTTTTTCCAGGCCAAAGTGAAGCGGAAAAATGGCTTGGAAAAGGGGTGTCCTTGTGGCTTCATGCCCCGGGACACCCCCGGCACTAAAGAGGAGAAAGGGGCAGCCGCTGCAGCCCCTTTCTCCTCTGCTTTGCTGGTGCGACCGTTTGGTTGCCACACCAACGATGCAGAGGCCCAAAAGCAGCTCCATTTCAGAGCTCCTTCCCCTGCCTCTGCCAAGTCACCGTAAGTGGTGTGGGCTGGCATGGAGGTGTCACACATGCGCCACACCATTTGTATGTGGCGTGTGTGTGATATCATCGTTATGCATGCCGTTTGGACAGAAAAAAAACAGTATCAAATATACCAGGTTAAGTGGGGTTTAACCTGGTATAAGTGGGGTATCCCCTGCCTCTCTGCAAAATGCACTGAATGCAGTTGAGGGATTGTAAATGCCAAAGAAATAATCCAGTTTCCACACTGCGTTATTTAGAATGAATGCCCCCTTAGACAGTTTTATGAATGTCCCCTTAGACGGTTTTAAAAGACAATGCATACATATGTACAAATCCCTTGTGTGAGTGGGAAAACTTGAGAGGATGCCTGTGAGGACAAGAAAGGAGGCCCAGTTGTGATATAAAAATGCTTTATATTAAGTAAAGCCTGCTCTATGACACCTGGTCATGAAAAGCATATACTATATAGATAAGTTGAACCTTGCATGTAAGAAGTGACCAGTGTGTCTGGAATACTGATACTTGAAAATTGTGGACTTGATGGAGCATGTATTAAAGTGAAGCA
>NW_024802935.1:1327180-1364889 GCF_019175285.1 Sceloporus undulatus | reverse complement strand
TATCATGCAAACAGTTCTAAGGCACTTCTCATAGGATGATAATGTTTAAAAATTCATTTACTTAAATACCTTTTCTTATTGGAAAAACTATAAGGTTACAGGAAAAAATAAAATAAAAGCTTGTATACAATTATGGCCAAACTATTAATTATGCCTGTATGTACATGCTGCATCGTGGTGCAATAACAATATTTTGAAGGATTCAGGAGATCATCACATCTATCAAGTCACTTTGCATGATATATGGGTTTTGATCTTTGTTTTGGAACGATGCCTTTTCAGTTCTCAATGGACTGCTATGAAAGCAGCCTTTTTGAACCTAGTTCAAAATGCATATCCCCAAGGTTTTACATTTCCCACATTAACAAATATAGTATACAGTATACATGCTTTTGCAATCCATATCAGTCCCCAGGATAAGTTTATAAGCCAATAAACAAAGCCAAACAGGAAAGCATGAGAAACTGAAAGGTCCAGAATGTGTAGCAGCTTGAAAGTTAATGTTAAACAAGCCCGTGTTTGCAAGCACAATTATTTTTTTCCTCCAAGCTAATGAAGTACTTTATTTAGCAACATAAGACCACCATTTTGCTAACAAATGAATGTGACCAGGAACTGCTTCACGTTATGTAAAAGAGACAACATATCTCCCTTCACAGCACATCTGGTAGGTGTGGATAGCATTCAGGCTCATTTTCCAATAAATGCGACACTAATGTCTTTACTGAAAGGACTTGTGTGTTGTGCCACTCAGAATATGTTTTTCAGCCACCACAAAAAGAAAGCTCACCCATTTGGGTATCTTATTTTATAGTCTTGGCAGCTGTCCTCCTTATCTGTCAGCCTGCATTCCACATACACACACATACACAAACAATAATTTTGTTTTCTTTATAGACAACATAAATCTCTGTGTCTTGCAGCACTAACAGAATACTTTTTCCTTTCTTCCTGTTTGGCTTCATGTTATATCCTGTGCATTCACACACTATTCCTTTCCATATAACTTTTTCCAGGTAGCTACTGGTCATGCTCCATCTACAAATAATTAATGCATCTCTCTTCTGTAATTTTAGGATACTGATTTAGAAACAAACAGTTTTATTTCTTATTTTTCAATAAGCGATAGAGTATAGAAAGCCAAGACAAGGAATATCCTTCCCAATGTTCTCACTGCTCTCTAATCTTTTATTTCTTTTTTTCTTCTATTTAATTGCTGCACAATCATTTTTAAAAATTGTGCCTATTCTAGGCAATTATCCCATTTGGTTCTTCCTTTACATATCCCCCAAGCACTTATCTCTAGCTCTTCTTCATTTTAAAGAGAATATAAACCACAGACTATTTCTCTGGCCTCATCTATAATGATTTTATATATCGTTTTCCCAGAATGAAGAGTGAGGATTGTTGGAAGTCACCATTTACATCACCATTGTGGACACTGGTATTTTCTTCTTACTGTCTTGTAGTTAACATATTCAGGGATCGCCATGTTGGCTCTGCAATAAAATGCAACAAAATCCGAAATCTACAAAACAATGATACCTTTATTGGCCAACTAAAATGTACAAAATAAATGATGCAAGCATTTAAAGTTTCACTGGCATCCTCATTAGGTATAAAATCATATAGGAGAACAAAAGTGACCCAGTAAAGATATCGCTGTTTTGTGGATATTGGATTTTGGATCTAGCTGCTCTTTAAGCAGGTGAGTGATTTTGTAAAAAGCAGAAAAAAAAAAGAAAAAAAGAAAAATCTATCTAAATCCATAGAGCTAAAACAATTTACTTATTTGAATACAACCTCCAGGCTTCCAAGCCACCATGGGTGGTAACCATGCTAGCATTCGCCAGGAAAGCACATTCTGATAGTGCTCTTGATCAAAAATTGGAGTAACATCTGAAGTCATTATTTTTATGTACAATGTGGAGTCACATCTATGTTTTGGCTTCATTGGCCAAGTGAGTTTAAATACATTCACTGTCCCATTCTTTCCACTTGTTGTTGTTAAATATGCCACCAAGTTGTTTCCAGCTTATGGTGACCCTAAGGTGAACCTATCACAGGGTTTTCTCGACAAGATTTGCTCAGAGGGGCTTGTCCTTTGACTTCCTCTGAGGCTGAGAGAGTGTCTTATGATGGATTTCCACCTTTTCTCTTGCATGAAAGAAGGGGAATACAATTGGGATTCCCATCTCCCCCCCCACACACAGTCAAAGGTTAAAAATACTCAGATCATGACAAGCTACCCAATTAGTGTTGTGTTACTAAGTAAGTTGCTGAGGAACAATTAGATTACCCATAAGTGCTGAAGACAGCAAAATGATAATTCTGTAGCAAAGTAAATACACTGCAATTAGAAGCAGTGGTACAGCTGTCCGCATGAGACCCACATTTATGAAAGGAACCAATTCAATAACAGGTTGGGGACACAGTCTCATAAACATTAGTGTAATAACTGCAAAAAAGGAAAAAAACTTGTTGCTTGTTGTGATTATGGCAAAGTCAACAGCTGAGAATTTTGATTCAGCATTTTCTTCTGAGTGGCAGTTAATAAGGTGACCCCAATGCAAAGCCTGCTTTCTGAAGCACAGTAGATCTTTCCTTATTTTCAAATAAGTGAACACAAGTGGGAACGTATACAAATATGTAACCCCAACTGTGCAGCAATTAGATGATTCCTTTTAAGTTCCTTTTAAGTATTCTAATAATACTTGTTGGAATAGTAACAAGGACTATACTTGAGTTATTACAGGATTAGTGACCATCATACGGTTAATGGAGAGCTAGTGAGAATACAGATAACCTTCAGGTGTATATGTATAGCTCTAATATACTTTTGAGCCTTCATAAGGCTAGCTTTAGCTGTGAGTCTTTCTCTCCCTCTTTTACTCACTATATTCTCAGCCTTCTTTTCTGTTGTATTATACTTGTATTATTTGCTATTTGTTATTGTGCTTGCCATTATTATTATGGTTTATTTTGCATCCTTTGTATATATTGTATACTTTTGTTATATACATTGTTTGTTATCCTTTTAATTAAACATAGATAAAGCTTATTGATAGTACCCTTTGTTTGTTTGTTTGCTTTTTATCTTTTCAAATCTTTCAAAAACATTAATAATATTCTAATAACTTGAGTTTCCCAGTGGTGGCTACAGTAATAGCTATGGTGGTTATGATCACAGCAGCATTAATTGTACTGGAATACTTCTGGAATATTTTTAAATGGTTTGAATACATCAGGAGACATACATTTGACATGTATCTATGGCCCAAAAGGGGTGGTCTTGGGCCGCTGCTGGTTGCAGCGCGGAGGAGCTGCAACAGCCAAACCGCGTGACTCCTCCACACTGCAAAAAAGGAGTGCAGAAATCGCACTCCTTCCGGCAACCCGGAAGAGCCGCCGCAAGTGCCAAAGTGCGCACTTGCGACGGCTCTTCCGGGTTTAGACGTCCGGACGCTGCACATCCATTATGTCAAGATGGCCGCGCCCGTCTGTATAGGGCACCGCCATCTTGCCGTACGGAATATGCGCGAGGGGCAAGGCGCGTCCAGAAGCGCCGCCCCTCACGCGTATTCCTGGCGTAACGACGGTGCCGCTTAGGCCCGTCTGTAAGGCGCCAATGTTTTTGTAACTATGGCCCCATACAGATAGGCCAAAATAAAGCTGCTTTGGGTCACTTTGGAGGTATGCTGTTTAAATGATGCATGTGTACTAAGAGTCCAGAAGCTGTGCTAAAGCCATGATCCAGTCCTAAGGACTAGAGCACAGGTTTGGGACAGCTTCCGGACTCTTACTATGCATGCACCATTGAAACAGCATACCTCCAAAGTGACCCGAAGCAGCTTTATTTTGGCCTGTATGTATGGGGCCTCTGTTTCCCAGTGTCCCCCCCCCCAATCCATCATTTAAGTGCTATATTTCCATGTTGTTAGAAGGCAGGAGGATCGGCAAAGACACAATCAGCTGTGAAGTCAAAGGCTTTCATGGCCAGCATCCATAGTGTTTTGTGAGTTTTTTGGGCTACATGGCCATGTTCTAGAAGAGTTTCTTCCTAAAGTTTCGCCAGCATCTGTGGCTGGCATCTTCTGCTGGTGAAACATCAAGAAGAAACTCTTCTAGAACATGGCCACATAGCCCGAAAAACCCACAAAAAACACAATCAGCTATTTTCATATTGCTGGACATGCTGTAACAGGCGTCCACAGGGCTCTCCATTGTCCTCAAAAGATAACTTCTAATGAAATCCTTACAGCATGTCTTTGCAGCATGTCCTCTGCTGACACACACACCTGCCAATGACATATTAATGATGGTATTGGGAGGGCTGTGTTGCTTCAAAAGTGGGTTGGGCATGTTGGTTGTAATCTGTTTGGTAAAGTATTCTGATCTCCACAATGACAAAAAAAAAAAAAAGTTACAATAGTATGAACTGAATGTACAGTTGGCCCTCCATATCCACAGATTCCTTATCCATAGATTCAACCATTCATAGCTTGAAAATATTTCAACAATATATACATTCCAAAAAGCAAACCTTAACTTTGCCATTTTATATGGGGGATGTCATTTTACTACACCCATTGTGATTAATGGGACTCAAGAATCCAAAAATTCTGGTATCCACTGGGGGGAGGGGGGTTCCTGGAACCAAATCTTAGCTGATACTCTTGTATCTCACTGGCAGGATGTTAAACAATATTAAATCAAAAGTATAAAATGACTGCAGACATTTTGATTTTCAAATATTTGCCACACTATCAAATTCAATATGTTTCTGAAAGAGTTTGGTTAGAATCTTTTAAAAGTAAATCTTCAAGTCCAATATAATAAATATATATCTGAAAGAATGAAAGAATGTACTATTAAATGTCTGAAATCCTAAACATTGGACTAATAACCAGCTTCTATGGCAATGACATTTTCTTTGCCTTTGCTCCTCTGTGTAACTTTCTATGCCATCTGAAAATTGGCTTTCCCAGCCATCTAGATCAGGTTTTTAGGGTGCAAGAGGCAGGAGGATCCCTCCTACTCCTGGTTTCATTGAAAGAAGTTTGTTCTTTCAAAGGCACCCATCTGGATCTAGGCCAATAAATTTACTACAATTGAAACTGATGCTTATAAGACCTCAACAATCATATAAGAAAGTTCACCACAACTTTACCACAAATTAATGGCTTTTTATTTACCTCACACCATCACTCCCAATACCTGTAGCCTATGTACAACAACAGAGTCAGCAACTATTTTTAGTTCATAGGCTTAGGTTTATGTTGGTGTTGTGACAGAGGCAGATCTTTGTTGGAACTACCTAATTTTCACTGCTATTGAAAAGTGTCACCGTTTACCTAAGTGTAGGATGGTATTGTGATGAATGGGTTCTTCATTCAACTGAGGACTTCTAAGGGTTAAAGGTTGGGGGAAGCTCCTGCATGCTAAGGAGGGCCTCCCCTTCTCCAGCTTGATCACGGCTGCGGCAACCGCACACCATGGCTCCAAAAAGTGGCTCCTTTTTGCACCCTGGAAAGGGCGTGATAGCTGTGGTGCCACAGCTGTACGTCACTCTCCACCACTGCATCATGTGGATGCAGTGCCAGAGGAGTGCCGTAATGCTGTGCATTGTGTGGAGCACGGAACCCTGGGGGCAGAGCTGGGGCATGCGTCGATGGAATGCCCCAACTCTGCCCCCAGGCCAGCCTTAATGGCCTGTCTGAAGAGCCCCTGACTAACTAATGATCGAAGTAGCTATGACTGATGCTTGTCTTTCCCCTGTTGCATATGAGTATTTATGAATAGTTGATGTATGTGGTGGTTAAGCTTAAAGCATTCTACCAAAGCCCTGAATATCTTTGCTTCTATGATATTTTTAAAATTTTGGGTGACTGTTCCCAACATCTCTCATCACTGTCCATGCTGAGTGGAGCTTATGGGAGTTACAATACAACTGGTGAGGAGGTTTCTCCACTCCTCATGGATTTAGTCTGTAACTGCTCCTGGTAATAAAATGTTACCTTGAAAAGGTTTCAAGTCTGATTTTGGGTGAGTTCAGTTAGTCCCCGATGCTAAAGAGACTATTTTTCTAGGCAGTATGAAATATCCAAATAATTCTTTTAAATTTAAAAGCCAAGAAAAATATTTTTTCTGTTATTATATTTATGTTTTCCCAAAGAAAAATGTATTTTCTGTTATCCCATGTTCATGCTTATTCTGACTTCATCTTTTCCATGCCAGTACCATACAGATGTCATCTAAAGTGGTGCTCTACAGATTGGAAATGCAGGTTGAGTATGATGGGAGCTGTAGTATGATGGGTTTCAGGTTAAAGTTGTACTGAATAATGGTTTAGCATCATTACCGAATTAAAACACCTGTATATGGATAATACCAGTGAGCAAAATAAAGTATGATGGGTAAGTGCTATGTGTTAATATGCCCATGTGCTATAATGGATCCTGAATCAGAATCTTGAAGATGCATAGTGGTTTTGAATCCTGAGGGAACCATTTTCAAGCTTGGTTGGAGATATAAACATTTCCATTCATTGGGTAAAAGACCTCTTTAGAAGATTTTCAGAGTTGCTGAGGAAGAAAGCACATTTATCCCATAGGCATCTATTTGATAAATTGTAATTCGGGGAATATATATGAATAAAATGTTTAAAGACTGTAACCTTTTAGTAATACATGCACCTTGGTTTTAAAATGACAATGAGGGAAAGTAATAATTAAAGATCCTTCCTTCCTTCCTTCCTTCGTAATCTTTTTAGTAATATGAATAAAAATCCCCCCAGGTTGGTTGAGGCATCTAAACAATAGCTGATTAAACATCCAAACAAGATATAAAACATTTGTAATGGTTTATGTCATCTGCAGAAGGAGGAAAAGCCACCTTGGGTTCCACTTTGGGTTTGGGAGAAAGGCAGCATATAAATTAAATAACTAAATAAGAACAAAGCCCTCTTACTCTGCTAATGTAGAATTGTGATTAGAATAATTAGATGTCCCCGTTTGAAATATCTCACCAAATTTTGCTCTAACCAAATGTGCTCTTCCACTAAGCACTGAGGAAGATGGAGGAAAGGGTTTCATTTTAGGGACATTTCTCTGAGCAAAGGCATATTCCTAAAAGCAAACATTTTCTATAATATGCAGAGACACCTATTAGGGATATGTTTTGTATTTGTACTATGTGAATCTGACAAGTAATATTTCTCAGCCACTTCACCCATCTTGAAACTGGCTCCCCTGTTTCAGCTGTGGAACAAAGCAAATACATTGGGGAGCAGCCAACATTTATTCACCCTCCCCACCCAAAAAAACCTGTTTGAAGCACTTTTTGATGTTTCAAATATCTACTGCCTTAAAAGTGACTGCCTCCTTCCCCATTCACATGTCTGTCATGATAGAAGTTAGTAGTTGAGGACCTACAGAAAAAAAAAACATACACATGCATGGGTTCTTCTTCCAACAGCTCTTTTTATTTGAGATGTGCATTGTTAAAAAGGACTTGAAGACCTGTAAAAAACAGCAACCCCCAAAAATCATGGTATGCTATTCCATACAATCTTGCTTTTAGCTGTGAACTATTAGGAAAAGTAAGTTTTGACAGGTGTAGAATTACATCTTAGGGGGAAAATGCTAGTATCCTTTTAACAGAATATAAATCATGCTCCAATACAGAACTTCTGTGGCTGTTGTAGAGAGGAACTCACTACCTCCCTCACACATTGACAAAAACCTCTGCAGGACTCATCTTCTTCCTGCAGGCATAAAAGCCTGGGGTTCACTATAGTTGGATGCAGAATGCCAAAGATATTTACCTAGATCTGTGTGGGTCTTTCATAGGGTGACATTGTCTTTGGGTGTCTAATTATAGGCACAAAGTCAGATACTTCTCCAGTGCTCCCCACTGGCCAGGAGGCAGGAAAAAGATAAATCCTGTGGGATTTATCCACAGGACATCTGTTGTAATTCTGCCTCAGCATCTCTTGAGGAATGATCTCGATCAAACATTGTTTTTTTTTTTTGGCTCCAGGGTGCTGTTATTCCCTTATAGTTTTTGCCGGAACCCTTTTGTTGTTTTGCTCTGTCAAAACCCCCAATGTTTTATGGTGGCGCATACCAACAAGAATAATTAACAAAGCAGTCCTGTGTTTGTCTACACAGAAGTAAGCCTTAATGATTTCATTGGGACTTACTTCTAAGTAACGTGCTAAGGAAGTGGCTGAGGAACTAGGGTAACAATGCAGAAGAAAAAAAAGATGGGGAGTTATTCATTTAATAAAATATTTTGTGTGTGTCTCATAATGGTGGAAAGAAAGGATATAAATGAACAAAAGCAAAACAAAATTATCCTCATGTTACTGGCTACACTCCATAGGTTTCTGGTCAAATAACTGTTTCTCCCAAACTCTGTTTGTAGATAAACATTAAGAAAATAAAAGAAAATGTTGCAAAGTCATTGTGAATAAATTCACATAATCTCAGTTTTGCAAAGATGGTATGCTGTCCCTATGTACACAACACCATTTCATGCCTTCCATAATGCTTATAATGTATATGTTGTTTGATGCTTATGTCAACTTCAGTGGTGAGACACAGAAGAAAGCACTTTTATTATTTACAGAGGGAATGTGAAGTGTGTGCAGGTTATTACTGCTGCATAGACTTCTTTGTTTGTAGTCCCCACCATTGTTTAAAGGGGAGCTGGCTTTGCATCCTCATTTGCGGGATGTGCTCCTGCAAGCTAGATAACAGCTCAAAGGTCACTTTCTACTTGCTGAATGTCAAGGAAACAAAGAGAAAGTTTAATCCTTCAAAAGCATAAGAGGGAGTGCCAAAGGTCAGCAAAGATTATTTTAGTTCTGTATTTTATGAGTAGCTTTCGAAGAAGAATAATTACAAAAAGGAAAGGTCTTGAAACTCTGCATTATTCCAGTTCCCAGAAGGGCTGCTTACTGTGAAATCAGCAAGCAGCTATACAGTCATTAGCATGTGTTCCAATAGCTCATTGGAAAAAAACAATACCAGATCATCACTGCAGTCTTGCTAAGTTTTTTTTTTTTTAAAAAAAGAATAACACATTAGCATAATAGGAGTACTTTCTACATTGATCCTTTGTAGTCACAGAGTTCTCAAGAAGCCTTATTTATAACTGCATTACTAGCCACATAGAAAAGTTTAGATTTTTAAAAATATATTCCAGTTCTTCTGATTTAGGTGTTTATTTGGAACATAGTGTATACTTTTACTAAAACTGGCTAAAGAGATTTTGCTGTCTGAGGCAAAGGACAATTTAGTGACCTTTCCAAGGAAAGGGAAACCAACCATACCTTATTTTGACAGTAGCAGTGGTGTAGCATATTTCATAGCAGCTGGGGAAAGCAGAGTGGAGTAGTGGATAAGACATTTGGCACACAGAACTCTGTTTTCTAAGTACTTTTTGTCCCTTCTCCACCCCTAACATTTGCCACCAGATCTACCCTCCTGTCTAATGATAGGTTGCTTAACAATACATGAAGTAGAATATGGCTTGTATCCAGACTATATGAGACAGCCAGAGGTTTAAGATCATTGGAGAATCTTTGGTCCTACCACCATCATTCACAGGCCCATCTGGAGAGAACTTTCTCAGTTTCTGCTCCTAGGCTGTGGAACATCCTTCTACTGGAAGTCCCAAAATCCTCCTCCTCGCTCTATTTGTACTGGTGAGGTAAGACCCTTTTATTTAGGCAGACTGTTACCCAATCTAGCCCACAAAAGCAAGAATATGCACATTGGCTACTGTTGCAGTGCCCTTGAGTCAACACCAACTTGTGGTGACCCTGTAGATGAGACATCTTCAAGACCCCCTATCGTCCATTGCCCTGCTCAGGTCCTACAGATTTATTAAATTCACTCATCTAGCCTGCAGACTTCCTTTCTTTCTTCTACCCTCTACCTTTCCCAGTATTATTGTCTTTTCTAGTGAGTCATGCCTTCTCATAATATGGTCAAAGTATGACAGCATCAGTTTGGTCATCTGGGCTTCCAGGGAGAGCTCAGGCTTGATCTATTCAAGGACCCATTTGTTTGTCTTGTTGGCTATCCATGGTATACTCAGCACTCTTTTCCAACACCACATCTCAAATGCATTGATTTTCTTCTTAATACACTTTCTTCACTGTCCAGTTCTCACATCTGTACATGGTGATGGGGAATACAATGGCTTGTACTAACTTTAGTGCTTATTTGTATATCTTTACTACTTAGGATTTTTTCCAGTCCTTTCATAGGTGCCCTCCCCATTCTTAGCCTTCTTGGGATTCTTGGCTGCAATCTCTGCTCTGATCAATGTTTGAGCCAAGGTATGAAAACTCTTTTAGTATTTCAATTTCCCCATTGATGACAATGAATTTGTGTAGATCCTCCATGTTTTCTTTTTGTTTAGCATTAAGGCTGCCTTTGCACTTTCTTCTTTGACTTTTCTTAGTAGTTTTTTCAGGTCTGTGATGTTTTTGCTAGTAGTACGTGTTATCCACATATCATAGATTGTTGATATATCTGCCTCCAATCTACACCCCCTTCTTCTGTATCCAAGCCTGTTCATATATTCATATTTTCTGCACATAGGTTGAACAAGTAGGATGATAGAATACACCTTGCCTATCTCCTTTGCCATTTGGGAACCATTCTATATCTCCATATTCAGTTCTGACAGGGGTCTCTTGTCTGCAACATAGATTTCTCATTAAGACTACCAGATGTAGTGGCACTCCTATGTCTTTGAGAGGCTTCCATAGTTTTTGTGTGATCTATGCAATTAAATGCTTTTCTATTGTGTATAAAGCACATGGTCATTTCCCCCCCCTGGAATTCCTTGGTGCACTTCATTGGCCATTGCATGTTTGCAATGTGATCTCTAGTGCCTCTTCCTTTTCTGAACCACACCTGCACCTCTGGATTTTCCCTCTCAATGAATAATTTAAGCCTTTGGGACTGGATAGATGGGCAGGAATGGGCAGCAAGATGTCACCCCTTTCTGGCCCCTGAACATTACTGTGGCAACTGCATGCCATGGCAATGATCTGCTCCCTCTCAGGAGCAAAAAGAAGCTGCTGAAAGCAGCTTCCTGGACTAGGTACGATAATGGCTCTTGTACGCCATGATGACACCCCTTTCATGGAGCAATGTTTAGGTACTCCGATGCCCATGTGTCATCATGGCACACACTGTGTGGATAGGTGCACACCAACATGGTGCATGGACAGTGAAGATAGGGCTGGGCATGTGTGGATGCCCAGGCCTATCTAGCCCTACTTTTGGCCCCAGGCCGGCACATGTTAGGGCCTATGTTACAGAATTTTGAGCATAATTTTGCTTGCATGGGAGATTAATGCTATGGTTCTATAGTTACCGCAGTCTTTTGTTTCTCCTTCTTTGTGAATCAGGATGTATATTGATAATTTCCAGTCTTTTGACCATCATTTTGTTTTTTATATTTGTTGACATATACTGGTTATCACTAGAGTTGATCCTGTATGTTTGAACTGTTGCAATAGCACTGATGAAGGGTGACCCTCTCATCTCTTTAAAATAGAATTCTGCCTTTCAGTCCAGAAACTGTTTCAGGATAATTTCCAATTAGGATAGAGCAGTGCCAAAGAAAGTCCACTTGCTGTGCCAGGTCAGCTAGTGGAATACAGGAAGCTGCTTTATACTGTGTCATCCCTACAGTCCATTTAGCTCATAATTGTCAACTCTGACTGACAGTGGCTCTGAAGGGTTTCAGTTAGGATTCTTACATAGTTCTAATAGAGCTTCAGTTATTGAGAAGGTTACAGATAATCTCAAATGGAACAGAAACACTGTGAAAGGGAGATAATAAGATGATCCATACTAAACAATATTTTTTTTTTTGGCTTTCTTACCTTGTAAACCATGGACTCAGTGAGCTTAGAAGTTCAAAATCAGAAAGTATGTGTGTACGGTGTGTGTGTGTGTGTGTGTGTGTGTGTGTGTGTGTGTTGCAAGGTAGCTACGAGAAATTATGGGTTCTCAAGATCCAAGGCCATCAAAGACTGCAACCTCATTCAAATACACAAACCATGGAGCTGGTGTAGATTATACCATCCCATTGGTGAATAATTTTCTTTCACCTGCATATGACTAACATTAACTCAGTAGTCTATGAATTTTACAGCTTGTCACCTCAAGTAATAGGATTACTTTGTAAATCAATAATAATAATAATAATAATAATAATAATAATAATAATAAACTCATGTAAAGTTCTACATTTATTTTCAAGGTCTAGTAAATTCCTCACTTGCCTCGAAGACAATTTCATTGTCCAAAAGGTGGAAGAGGCAACAAGGGGTTCAACTATTCTAGATCTGATCCTAACCAACAAGGATGACTTGGTTAATGGGGTGCAAGTGGTGGGATCCTTAGGTGGAAGTGACCATGTTCTCCTGGAGTTTGTTATACAATGGAAAGGAGAAGTCAGGCATAGTCAGACATGCATTCTAGACTTTAGGAAAGCCGATTTTAGTAAACTTAAAGAAATACTGGGTGTGATCCCATGGTCAACAATAGTAAAAGAGAAGGGAGCTCAAGATGGATGGGAGTTTCTTAAAATGGAAATTCTGAAGGCACAATTTCAAACAGTTCCAATGAGGAAGAAAAATGGGAGATGTCTCAAGAAACCAGGATGGATGACTAAAGAACTTTCAACTGAGCTAAGATTAAAAAGGGACATGTATAAGAAATGGAAAAATGGGGAAATCACCAAAGAGGAATTCAAACAAATAGCAAGCCTGTGTAGGGGTAAAGTCAGAAAAGCCAAAGCACAGAATGAACTCAGGCTTGCTAGAGAGGTTAAGAACAACAAAAAGGGCTTTTTTGGATATGTCCGCAGCAAAAGGAAGAAGAAGGAAATGGTAGGGCCACTGTGTGGAGAAGATGGCAAAATGCTAACAAAAGACAGAGAAAAGGCAGAATTACTCAACACTTTCTTTGCCTCAGTCTTCTCAGAAAAGGCAAAGGGAACTCAACCTGACGATAATGAAGCAGAGGACAGAAAAGAGGAATTTCAGCACAGAATAAGTAAAGAGACAGTACAGGAATACCTGTTCAACCTAAACGAATATAAGTCTCCAGGACCAGATGAACTACATCCAAGGGTATTAAAAGAACTGGCAAATGTAATATCAGAGCCATTGGCAATAATCTTTGAGAAGTCCTGGAGAACAGGAGAAGTGCCAGCAGACTGGAGGAGGGCAAACGTTGTCCCCATCTTCAAAAAAAGGGAAAAAAGAGGATCCCAACAATTATCGTCCAGTTAGTCTGACATTGATACCAGGAAAGATTCTAGAGCAGATAATTAAACAAAAGGTCTGTGAACATCTAGAAAGCAATTCCATAATCACAAAAAGTCAACACGGGTTTCAGAGAAAGAAATCATGCCAGACAGACCTGATCTCTTTTTTTGATAAAATTACCAACTTGTTAGATGAAGGCAATGCTGTGGATGTAGTATATCTTGACTTCAGTAAGGCCTTTGACAAAGTTCCCCATGATATTCTTGCAAACAAGCTTGTAAAATGTGGGCTAGACAAAGTAACTGTTACATGGATCTGTAATTGGTTGACCGGCCGAAGCCAAAGAGTGCTCAACAATGGCTCCTTTTTGTCCTGGAGAGAAGTGACCAGTGGGGTCCCACAGGGCTCTGTCCTGGGCCCAGTGCTATTCAACATCTTTATCAATGACTTGGAGGACAAAATTGGGGGGCATACTTATCAAATTTGCAGATGACACCAAATTAGGGGGAATAGCTAATACCCCAGAGGACAGGATCAAGATTCAAAATGACCTGAACAGACTAGAAAACTGGGCCATAGCTAACAAAATGAAATTCAACACAGAGAAATGTAAGGTAGTGCACTTAGGGCGGAAAAATGAAAAGCACAGATATAGGATGGAGGACACCTGGCTGAATGAAACTACGTGTGAAAGGGATCTAGGAGTCCAAGTAGACCACAAGTTGAACATGAGTCAACAGTGTGATGCGGCAGCTAACAAGGCCAATGTGATTTTAGGCTGCATCAATAGAAGTATAGTGTCTAGATCAAGGGAAGTCATAGTGCCACTATATTCTGCTCTGGTCAGGCCCCACCTGGAATATTGTGTCCAGTTCTGGGCACCACAATTCAAAAAGGACATTGAGAAACTGGAGCGTGTCCAAAGGAGGACAACTAAAATGGTGAAAGGTCTGGAAACCATGCCCTACGAGGAACGACTTAGGGAGCTGGGGATGTTTAGCCTGGAGAAGAGAACGTTAAGAGGTGATATGATAGCCCTGTTCAAATATTTGAAGGGATGTCATATTGAGGAGGGAGCAAGCTTGTTTTCTGCTGCTCCAGAGACTAGCACCCGAAGCAATGGCTGCAAACTGCAGGAAAAGAGATTCCACCTCAACATTAGGAGGAAATTCCTGACAGTAAGGGCTGTTCGACAGTGGAATGCACTCCCTCGGAGTGTAGTGGAGTCTCCTTCCTTGGAGGTCTTCAATCAGAGGCTGGATGGCCATCTGTCAGGGATGATTTGATTGTGATTTCCTGCATGGCAGGGGGTTGGACTGGATGGCCCCTGTGGTCTCTTCCAACTCTATGATTCTATGATTCTATGATTCTATGATTATTAACACGGGACACAATAGGATGAAATTTGTGATAAAACTGTACAAAATAAACATTGTTGAAACATAACCTTTTCCACAGTAATGCTTCAAACATTAAATTCAAGCCCCCCCCCACCTATTAACTTAAAAGTTGTGTTTCAAGAAAAGTACAATAAGACCAATTGCATTGTGAACTTTAGAAATAGCGTCACACCTGAGTTTTCTTCTAGCTGAAAAAACAAACAAATGATGTCTAAAGAAAAAATTGTCTATGAAAATTGGTATAAATTGTATATCTGAATGTGTGTAAATTACAAAATTAATCTACCAAGTTTCATGGGGGGGAAATTCAGTAGCTATTACACGACACAAAAAGAGATTAATTGCATCAAAAACAGGGCAGCAAAGGAACTGAAGTGACGAACATAAATTGCACATACAGTAAATGGCTTATGGGAAAATCAGACTACCAAATATAATAGACTTACATCAATTTAAAATGTTATGTTACATGTATATAAAAGGTACACATGTTCATGTTATGGTAAAAAATAGTCTGGATTGCAAAATTCAAATTAAGATGTAGAAACCTCTAAAGCGAATTTCAGTTCTGAATGTAAAAGTCTTTCTGAAACTGGAATGGAAAGATTTGGAATTCCTAGGTTTTCTCTGAATTTCCAAAATGGAATTGGATCTTGAGATCATTCATGTTCTAGTTTTATACCATTTAATCTTCCTAAGAAATTAGGGAAAATGCATATGTTATTGTGCCATATGAACAAATAGTTCTGAGTTCTCTAAATACCAGTAACTGAATGAATGGCAAGGGATGTTTCTAATTTAACTTTTTCATGGAGGGAGGAACAGTCTTGTGAATTTCTATAATTAAATTACAGATACTCACTATGTACTGCTTGTCTTTCCTAATCTCAGACTAAAAATAGTGAATAAATCCATGCTTATTTTTTAAAAGTACTGATACCATTTAATGGCCAAGCAAGCAAGCTACTAAGCTGTAAAACTTGTTCTGTTTTAATGATCTCATTTGTTGTTATGTCTGAACAAATTATTCTTATATCTGAAATACAACTCTTGAATAAATTTACAGCACTCTATAAATAAAGTTTAATAATAATATTGCATTGAAATAACTCCTCTGAGACCAAAGATTGACAGTAAGGCCCAGTTCAGACGGGTGAGAAGCATCATCATGAGGCCAAAACTAGGGCTCAGGAGAATGCAGCAACTGCATGCTCCCAAGCCCTAGTACGTGCGAGCGGTGCAATTATTGAGTGGCACCACCCACACGGGGGGCGTGTCCATGACATATGGGCATCTGTGCCACGAAGGAGTGTCATAGGGCTGCCTCTTCCTGCCTGCGTATCATTGGCACGTGGTTAGGTTGCTGTGGCAACGATGCACAACAAAGATGGGCGGTGTTTCGCCGCTCATGTGTACCAGCCTATGATTTAAAGGATGCTCACATTTTGGCAAATTTTGGTAAACTTTAGGAGATTACTACATATGGCTTTTCAACCAGGATTAGACTCAAAAAAAGTGGCTTTGCTGATACTTATCATATGACATCACCTCCGACCCATAACTCCTGGTCCCTCAAAATTGTTGGGGCATCCTTTTTCATTGATGAGGGGAAATCTGTCAATGAGCTTGCAATCATGCTAGTCCCCATGTGTGAAATATCATTGCTGGGATGAGATATTGGCATTTACATGGTGTCCATGTCTTCTTCTCTCTCCTGTTACCCTTCCCCATGCTAATCCCAAGCAACTTGACTGCCTTTATTTTTTTTCTTTTCTTTTTTTCTCTCCCCCCTTTCTTTTACAATAAAACAGCTTAAATCAGAGTAACAGAGCTCCAGAACTGCATAGAAAGTGAAAATAAAAATAAATAATTAAAAACAAAACAAAATGGAAGGCATGCTGGGTAGAGCATAGGACAGGGAGATGGAGTTAAGATGGAATCATGAAGAGAGCACAATGGCAGCAGTCATGCAATTGTGAAGATGTGCAGAGATGGCTATAATACAAACAGGCATAATTTTGTTGTAACTGCCAAGCATGATTGTGGCAAGAAGGAATCTGTTGCCTGTAAGGGCTTGTATGAGGAAGAAACCTCCACATCTGGGAAACATATATAATTTTTTATGTTCTTATTGCTCAAAATGTTTGGCTAGAGATAGCCTTAAGAAGACATTTTACTGTATGTTGATAGTTTGTGTCTTTCCAGAGAGGAGGTGTATGTCTGTGATTCTAACAATTATTTCTCATCTGTCTGTCTATACACATACTACATGCAGATTATTATTTTAAACTACATTTTTAGTTGGTCTCAGAGACTTAAATGAAGATAGTGTTAGCATCCAACTTCCATTGAATTAGAGGTTTTGTCCCTCTCTTCTACAGCCTTGCATGTCACCTAAAACCTGTTTCAATAGGATTCTTCTACATTTTCTGCAAAAGGTTTTGATGGAGCAGAGGATGCTGTAAGGAAGGAGGGGTTCTCCCTTTCTATTGATCGTGAAATAATTCAGTCAGAGGGACTACCCTACTGAATCCTAGCCTGAGTTCCTTATAGAGCACAGAGATGGATGTAGAGTTCAAACTATTCAAGGTTTTACTGGTCAGCAAGCACTGGCATGACTTTTTGAGAAACACATTAATGGTTATTACATGTATACTCCAAAATCATCATTTACTGAAAAAGGTGGGGGGAGGGAAAGGTGTAAAGACTCACACAATCAAATAAATAATAATTTTAATTATATTTCCACCAAAGTGTATAGCCACAAAACAATTCCAAAATGTGGAGAGCAGGGAGCTTAATAGGAATATACAGTGCTGTGACATCTGTATCTGTTCGTGTCCTCACTTTCTCACTTCCACGTCTAGCCACTGTCTCATGCTTCTTTAGTTGTTTGTGAGTTTTAATGGGATGAGCACTGTCCATTTCTTTCGTTTTTTTAAAAAAATGTGCATGTTTTCCCACATGATTTAATATGTCTGATTTTTTAAAATGCATTTTTCAACATTGGCTGAAGTGACCTAAAACAATGTATCATGTGCATTCAAAATTATGCTTCTTTTCTATGCATATTTCCCAAATGTGTGCATGGGGGCACATCTGTTAATATTTGTCCAGGTGAGGATTGCAGAAGGTAAGTTTTGTTTCACCTTTGGGCAATCCAGGAAGTGGAGAGTGTCACAAATATATTGGGTTTCAGACTTCAGACTGAGATTACTCTGACATCTCTAGGGCTTATACAAACTTGACTTTACAAAAAGAAAAACCTACAAGATTTCTGAACATAAACAAACAACTCATAAGTGCATTAGAAACTGCACAGGATAGATTTATGTCTCACATGAAAACATATATTTTGGAATTTCTATACTTTTCAGGGCTAAATTTCAGCCTGGTTTTAGCAGTTTATTTAATCTCAGATCTCATGTCTGAGGAACATGTAATACTCAGCAAACATGTATTTATGCATGTGCAAAATGATTTTCATCATGGACTTGAGAGATTTTTCAAAAGGCCCTCAACAGTTTTGGTATGACCTTCTCTGTTTTTAGGACTTAGTGCCTGGCTGCACATTGTAAGGGGTCAATAAAAATAGTCTCTGTATGGTTTTATTTTGACAGTTCATACCGTTGAACAAAAGTGATACAAATTGCTCTGTACAGTTACCTAGAAGCCATGCTCATAAATGTGACATTTTAGAATATGGCTAAAGTTTATTAGAGTTGAACTGTATTGTGGGTAATTGCCCAGTAATAACCCTCCCTAAATTATATGAAGCCTTTACTTTACTTAACAGGGAACACAGGCTCCCCAACCACTAATATTATCATCATTCAAGATAATGAGGAACACAAACCATTCTATTACCAATCTAAAAGCAATAAACGTCAAAGTAAAGAACTATGCAATATTCTGTCCTGAAAGAATAAAGGACAAAAGTAATGATAATGCTTTTTATATTTGCAGTCTATTATTTCACGCATAACAAATGTTCCTGTAATTGCAGATAGTGTTATTTTAACAGATTAGGAAAGGGGAAGGGAAGTGTTGGAGAGAAAGTGACAAATGCTCCCATATTCTCAGATAAATAAATAAGCAAACAAACTTTGATTGAGTTGATAATTGTCAAACTTTTATTATTATTAGGACTCTGCCTATATTCCTAAATTTATCTTAAATAATGGTTACATGTCATTCAAGATATTTGACATTGGTTGAGTACACATCTTAACACTCAAAGTCTCCATCCTCTTACAGTCCTGCTGTTCTTCTTTACTAAGGGCAATTCCTATTTTCTGGTACCCACCTTATTTTTTACCACCTGTGTCCTTTGAAGCAATCTGAATAATGCCTTTTAAAAAAAATATCCAGTGTTTTTATAGAATTAGTATTTTTCACATTTTTGTCCCTCCCCCACCGCAGCTGTAGAAATTAAGAGAGGCCATGAATCTTCATTTGAATGCACCTGCTGGTAAATATACCAAAATTCATATTCATAGATACCACAAACCAATGTAGTGCATCTTTCCCACCACTATTTATAATTCACTGTCCAGATAATAAATGTTTTGTTGAATGTCTTTAGTTATAGCTATTCCACAGTTAGTTCAACTGTAAATTCCTGAGGCTTAAATTCTCTGCACAGTCACTTGGTAGGAAGCACCACAGAGTTTAAAGGAGCTTCCTTCTAAGTAGACTTGCATAGAGTTGTCATATACAGTGCTTTATACTGTGTTTAAAAAAATAAAAAAATAAGTGAACTGAATTGGTTATTTTGCTCAGACAGACAGATCTCATCTGGTCAGACTTTACCTGACATACTAGGTCCAATTTGGGCTCTACATTTTAAGATGTGGAATGTGTCCAGAAGATAGTGGCTAAGATGGTAAAGGGTGGGAATGAGGAATGGGAGAAGGTCCTGGGTATGTTTAGAAGAGGAACTATGAGATAGACATTATGGTTATTGTTGTTGCATGCCTTCAAGTTATTTCCATCTCATGGAGACCCTAATTCAAACCTGTTTTCTGGTTCTGAGAGTGTGTAACTCATCCAAGGTTACCCAGTGAGTTTTAATGGCTGAGCAGGGAATCAAACCCTGACCTCCAGAATCATAGTCCAACACTCAAGACACTACAGCATACTGACTCTCAAGATATAGAGGCTTCCTTTAAATGATAGAATCATAGAATTGGAAGAGACTGCACGGGCCATCCAGTCCAATCCCCTGCCATGCAGCAAATTTCAATCAAAGCAGCCCTGACAGATGGCCATCCAGCCTCTGTTTAAAGACCTCCAAGGAAGAAGACTCCACTACACTCCGAGGGAGTATGTTCCACTGTCAAACAGCCCTTACTATCAGGAAATTCCTCCTAATTTTGATGTGGAATCTCTGAAGGAAGATGAAACAAGATGACTAAGATGCTGTACAGGCCAGCATTATATGCCGGCCTTGGGACAGAGCAGAGGCGTGGTGTCTGCACGGCACATGTCCTGATGTTGTTCTGATGCTGCTGTCATGCCCTGTGCCCAACCACATGGGTCACAGTGCTCCTTTGGCACTGTTTTCAAATGACAGTAGCAGTGGCAGGTCCACGCTTAAGAACCTGTATCCATTCAAAGAAAGCACTGTTTTGGAGAGAGAAAAAACTTCAGAATTTTTAAGAACACAGTGCAGTCCTTCCCCTATCCATTTTAGGAGACAGATGGGAAAACAGGAAGACCACCAGGAGAATTGGGGAAGAAGGTGGGGAGAAGAGAGAGAGAGAACTAAGGGGTGAAACAAACTTGAAAGCTTGAACATCCCCCCTGAGAAAGCTCGATTGGGGCCATGGCAACCACATGCCATGGCCCCAATCTGCCTTTTTGCTAGCCCAAAAAGAACCATGAAACAGCTGCTCCTTTTTGGGATGAAACAGACAGTCCCTTTGCACCATCTTCTGGGTGCACCACACATGGGAGCATGAGACATTTCCATGCCATATGCTCCCAAGCCACCCAGAAGCCAAATTGTTCATTACATGGGGGCTGTCTTCCAGGCACTTTGGTGGCATAGTGTTTTTATGTTGCTGGAGCTTCTTAAAGCTGGCTTCTGACTGCAGTGGGGAGGGGGGGAGCTACTTTTTGCCATCCCAAAAAGAAGCTGCTCCTTGCCACTCCTTTTTTCAGCCAGCAAAAAGGCAGATTGGGGCCATGGCATGCGGTTGTCACAGCCCCAATCCAGCTTCAGCAATCTGTTCCAGTTCTTTGCGCTAGCAAAAAGCTGGCCTTTCCTTCCTGCCACAGTTTTAATGTGCTCCAGCAGTGTGCAGCATCTAAATGCCATGCTGTTGTAATGCTGGAAAGTCAGCCCACATGTGGGCACCTGGGCGGCGTAAAGCCAGCTTCTGGGGTTCTTGGGGGTGGGCGTCGTTTGTATACCATGACCCCAAGCCATCTGGAAGCCAGCTTTTTATACTGGTCTGTTCCAGTTATTAGTTGCTTATATACTGTATAATGAGAGGGGGGAAAGAAAGAGAGGACAAGAAAAAAAAATAAAGGAAAAAAAAAGGATGGGGAGGATGGTTAGCCAGGAGTTGTTGGAGGGATGGGAAGAGATAAAGGTCTGGTGCTAGGAGTGGGAACTGGGGAGATGTCTAGGTAAAGTCACTGGAGGGTTTACAGGAGTTGCTCAAAGCACTCTAGAACATTGAGACAATGGGACAAATTATTACCTTCATCTGGGTATTTCTTCTCCTGAGGCCTAGCAAAGAGGTATCAGACACTGAGATCTGGGAACCCTATCTCATATCCTACAATTGTCCTGATTTGGTACAGACAGTCCTGATTAATCCTGGATTGCTCTACTTTTCATCTGCTTTTAAAATGTCCCAGTTTGTACTTTCCCACAAGTCCACAGCTTCCTTCAATTGCTGCAAATTGAGTTCAAAGAAAAAACATAGTTTGCCCTCAATTTGCTCAGTGTGGAGGGGGCAGAGCATGGGACAATATCTTGCCTTTCCCAGTAGGCTCAGGCAAAAGCAAACTGCTGCAGTATCTCCAAGTTTGTGCATCCTTGCTCATTAACGACTTTACAATCTTAGCTAGACTGATATTGTTTGGTCATACATGTCCCAGGTTTCATCTGTGAAATGATGGAGGCTGTGCTATTCAGGATGAATTTTGTTTCCTGATTGCTTCAGTAAAAATCCCAGGTCAGCCTTTAAAGCGTTCGATGTCTCAGAAGTACTTCAAAAACTTTGAATCTCTGCAAAAAGGGCTATAGTAAAGAGCTTTTTTAAAAACATGGTATGATTTGCAGGATGTGTCTGAACCTGCACTCCTTATGTATCTAACTTAAATGGCCTATTCCTTCCCTCTTTAAATTAGTGAACTTTTGTTGCATTTATTGCACTGAAAGTGGCAGGTGGGAGTTGATAATGTCCATTTCTCAAAGATAATGACTAAATCAGCTCTTTAGTTTATAATTAATTGTAATTAAACAATATAGCTGCAGGCTGGTTAGTAAATACCAAATGTACCATCTGTGTATGCCACATTTACAGCTGTATGGGTTTTAGTTCTGCTCCATTTGCATTGCTAGCTGAATGCCATCATGTTAGACAAAGTTTGTAAGTGGATATTTTATATCTTTTGTTGGCTGAGAGTAAGGAAACACTCTCATCTAGCTGAAGTCCAAAGTCCAAGCAGAAACAGGCTTCTTTGGACTGATCTGAACACTTACCAAGGTCAGCCCCCCTCCTCCCACAAGCTATCAGCCAAAGCTCTCTGGGAGTTTCAGTAAGGCTGACAGTATGGCAACCAAAATAACATACTCTGTAGCAAACACTGGAGGAAGGGAAAGGAGATTTACTTTTTTGAATTATAACTCCCATCAACCTGCATTCTGGAAATCCCAAAGTGCAACTTTTCTGAATTCTGAAAGGGAGAGAATGTAATAAAATGATAACAGGTTCAATTTTTATTAGAGTCTCCAATTTCTGTGCTTTTGGGGAGATATGAGAACTAGGTACTGTACAGACCGGCGAAAGCGCCGACCGGCATGCATACTAGGCACTGCTTATATACTCCCCGCAACCCTAGTACGTAATCTGTACGTCAAAATGGTGGTACCCAGTACACATGGGTGCCGCCATTTTGACATGGCAGACACTTAGCGTCCGCACGTCTCGGCACCATTGTGGCACTGCAAGTGCGCCATTGGCGCATTGCGGTGTCACAATGGTGTTGCATAGAGAACCCAATTTTTAAGGGTTCTTTTTGCTCTGTGGGGAAGCCTGGGTCTGGAGGCTGCAGCTTCCCCACAGAGCAAACTAGGGCAGTGGAAGGTCACCCGCTTTGGGTGGTCTATATCCCGCCCTAGTTAAAATACTCAGGAGCCTGCTATTTCCTGCAGTTGATCACATTAGGGAAGTTGTTGTTGTTGTTGTTGTTGTTGTTGTGTGCATTCAAGTCATTTCTGATTTATGGTGACCCTAAGATGGGGTGTTCTGGGGCTTAGATAGTTTGGCTTGCCCAAGGTCATCCATCGGGTTTCCATGGCTGAGTGGAGAATAAAACCCTGGTCTCCAGGATCATAGTCCAATGCTTAAGCCACTATACCAAGCTGGCTCTAAAGAAGGATTTAGGCAGACAAAAATATTATCTATTTAATTTAATTTAATATTTAATGCTAGGCCACACCCTTCAGATGGCCATGGCAGTAAAAGAAAGGCAGTAAAGTTTTCTTTTCCCATACAAAATCATAAAACACTCTCTTTGAAATTTGGCTATTCTCCTATCCAGCCCAAGGTCATAGGTCACCTTATAGGAAGTGTGCAGGAAGTCTCTGTACTGTTAATTCTGGTGATACATTTACACACTGGAACATATATAATAAAAATAAAATAAAAAATTATTTATATTTTCCCGCCTCTCCCAGATGGATCAAGACGGGATTACAACCCAATATAATACACAATAAAAGTACAGCTATAAAATATATAGCATTTAAAACAATACAATCAAAGCAACGATAGAGTATTCTAATCCCAAACAGAGAAATGAAACAGTATTTCTTACAAAAGATGGGGGGGAGGGGTAGGCTTGCCGGAAGAGATCCATCTTAACTGCCTTATGCTATGTCACTAGGATCTATATTGGATTGTTTTGCCTTGTGCTGGACAGAATCAACCCTTGGCCATAAGAGGGTGGCTCACCTTGTAATCTGCACAAACTTGCTGATTGCACCAGTGGCTTCCACAATGGGTTGATAACTGCCCCCTCCCTCAACTGTGAGGCAAGCCACCCTGTACCATCATTTTTTCCTCTGTTCTGCCACAAATGCATACACACAAGAACACGGACACTCCACTAACCCATCCACCAGCCCCTTGGACACTCAAACAACTGCCCATATGGTGCATTGATGCACCCAGTGACACGTTGGAACAGTGCAGTCATGGTGCCACCCTCTTTATCTTACTCACCCCCCTGCAATTTGGAACAGAGAGGCCCTGCCATGGAGGGCCAGCTCAGGGAGATCCAAGGCAGCTTCCAAGCCCTCCTGGAACAAAGAATTCAGTACAGCCACATTGTTCCCCCTGCCCCATATGTACCCCCATTCTTCCTTTTTCCTCCAGTTTGTTAATGTTGTTATCAAATGTATTCTATTGTTGGTAACCTGAAGTTTTTATCATCATGTTGCTTCATGCGCTATGTAATGGCTCAGTGGTACTGCTGACCACTTGTGTACTTGAGCAATCAGTTTACTGGGAGGGCCAAAAATTATGGTCAGCAATGATGCTGGTGGCTTTCCTGGCCCAGGGCACCTACTCCTGACCATTTCTGCCAGCTACCTGGCCCCTCTCTGCACCAGTATACAGCATGCCAGTGCACTACTTTGCTCCTTCTGTCTTAAACCAGAGTAATCTGGTTTTATTTTGCTGTGGTGTAAAGCCTCAGAGCATGGCTTGGGTCCAATTGCCTCCCATTTCATTCATCTGTGTCATCTGAACAGGTGAGTTCCAAAATGGGGTGGGGCTGTTTCTTTCAACCCCTAAGTCACTCCCTTTGAGTTCAATGGGATTGAGTCCCAGTTAAGTGAGCAAAGGACTGCAGCCACTCACACAAAGTGGGCTCATTGGTTCTCAAGCTAGACTTAAGCTCTATGAAGGGCTGTTGTTTCCTCGACTTTTGCAGTGGTGGTTGGTAGCTGAAGGAAGGAAGGAAGGATGGACTTCAGATGGCTCATGGCATGTGATGGTTTGTCTGCATCCTTTCCCTTTGATGGCCTTTTGTCTTCAACTGTAATGACAGCATATGTATTACTAATGACCTAAGATGTTCTTGGACATTTATTTTCCTGAATTTAAGCTTCAGGCAAAGCTCAGCCTTCAGTCTTGTGGTTACATGTATTAAAACAGATAGATTTTTTCCCTTCCCTCCCCTGTAGCCATCAGTCAGTGCCTGGTAAATAAATGGAATTTAATAAAATAAAATCCTTTCAGAAAGATTTAGACCGACATATGCCACTCTTGCTGCACATCACAGTTCAGGCTTTGCTGTGAATATTTAGGAATTTGTAGTCTGCTACAATATGCTTTGGGTTGGTTTTTTAAAATATGTTTTTCTTAAAATAGCAGCTCCTGCTAATATGCAAACTTTTTTAATCACTCAATTGTATTCATCCTTGTAATATCATTTTTTTTGGGGGGGGGAGGCAAGGTTGACTGTTGCTTCAGATTGATAGACAGGACTTTGAAATGTGTAGAAGTTATGCCTGAGCTTCATGGCAGAAAAGAAATTGCTGTCAAAATCAACCAGATCTATTTTTTCTGCAAACTGTACTAATTCATGACCCATTTTTTTCATTCATTATACAGGTTGAGTCTCCCTTATCCAAAATGCTTGGGACCAGAGGTGTTGGGGATTTGGGATTTTAGAATATCTGTATTTCCGTATATGTACATAATGAGATACCTTGGAAATGGGACTCAGGTCTAAACACAAAATTCATTTATGTTTCATATATACCTTATATATATAGCTTGAAGATCATTTTAATACAATATATTAAATAATTCTGACCATGAAACAAATCTTGTGTACACTGAACCACCAGAAAGAAAAGTTTTCACTATTTCAGCCACCCATGAAAAGATATTTTGGATTTGTAATTCTGGATAAGGAAGACTAAACCTGTACCCAAAAAGAGGAAGGCATTAGAAACAGCTCTGCTTCACCTTACTTCAAAACTGTAACACTGGAGCTGAGAGGAGAATAGCACAGAAAATGTGGATTTACCCTACATTTAAAAAAAAAAAATAGTGCATGGGTGATTTGCACAGTAACAACATTTTCTGTGCAGAAAACAACATTGCTGTGCAGTAATTATTTCTGCATTATAAAGATTTACACACAAAAATTGCAAACTTTGCACAGAATAAGTCCTAAATTGCAAATAATCTTCAAAAACTACATAAATTTCAAAGACTTTCCTGTAACTGAACGAAAATTGCTGAAATTACTCACTGCTACCTTTGAGAAGAAACTAAGTGAAAAGTTACACCCCTAAATGAGAGTTAAACAGGAACATTTTGTCATCAATTCATGAATTTGCCATAGCAACAAGGGTTTCTCAGTTGTTCTGATACTGCAACTGATATCATCACCATTCTTGCTTTGAAACAAAGTCCTGGATGTGTGATTCCTTCTTTCCTCCTTCCACACACTACAAGGAAGAAAGAAAGAATAAAATAAACACAAGGAAATGGGAGGTCCCAGTGCAACCATATTAGAGCTTTTCTATAGCTAGCCCTTGCAAGAGACTGACCTTAATGTATGATAGGAAGCATGGGTGCTGATTTAACCCAGATGTTTCCAAGTTCAAGTTGGTTGGTAGTCTGCAAAAATAGTTCAATTGGAGCAAATCAGACATTTTTGATAGAGAAGTAGTTTGTATTGAAATGCATGGAAGAATGAACCAGTCAGCAGAGTCTGAAGTTCTGGACTGTAAAATTTATAGAGTGAAGAGAAAGCAAAAGTAGGGGAAAAAATGAGCTGTGCTTACATTGGCTTGAAAGAAGGAAAAAAGAAATAATTGCATATCTAATAAGAAAAGATTAACAGCACAATCCTATCATGTCTGCTCTAAAGTAAGACTCTCTGACTTCATTTGGACATATTTTCAGATGAGTAGTTACAGGAGAGAATGATGTAGTGGTTTGAGCGTTGGACCATGACTCTGGAGACCAGGGTTCGAATCCCTGCTCAGTCATGTAAACCCACTGGATGCCCTTGGGCAACTCACACTCTCTCAGGACTTTATCACATGGGCACCTATGTGCTTCCATCCATAAAATGGTTAAAGTGTTGGCATCCTGGAGAAACAAGCAAATTCACTAATGATTATCACACAGAGAGCACAACAACAGGTGAAAAACACATTACCTATGCAAGAAAGTGGGTAGAAAGCAAATTTGGGTTTCAGTCAGATGAGGACAAATCCTGTTGATAGCTTGGAAACAACTTTTTTTGCACATGCTCAAAGCTGTCATTTCCACAAGTGCATACACACACATGCTCCAGAGAGGGAAGGGAAACAGGGAGGAAAATACTCTTTTCCCCAGAAGCTGTTTCAGTGGAAGGAAGGCTGAGGTTTTCCTTTGCAAACATCCATAAAACCACATACAAACACACACACACACACACACACAGAGAGAGAGAGAGAGAGAGAGAGAGAGAGAGAGAGAGAAGGTGGCTGATCCATAAACATGCCTGATTTCAGCAAGGGCTGAAACTCCCAGTTGCCCTTCTTTTCCAGGACATATCATCCATTTCTTGTACAGGAGGAATTGTCTTCAACTGTAATGACAGCATATGTATTACTTGTACTCTTTCTGCCTTCTCCCAACAGCTGTTCCCTTAGACTTAAGGCTTAGAGGCTAGAAGAGGAAGAGACCAGCCATGAGAGGAAAAGAGGTGTGTGTGTTATGTATATGTTCCTTTAAGAATAAGGCTGCTCCTTTCTCCTCAGCACAGCAAAGGAACCATGGCACTTTACAGACCACCCAAAAAGGGTGGTCTGCCGGCGCCGTCATTTACTGTGCAGAGGACCCCAGCAGCCAAACCGTGCAACTCCTCCACACAACATAAAAGAAACTGCAAAATGCAGCTTCTTCTTGCGGTGCGGAAATGGTGCCGCAAATCGCCAATGGGGCACTCGCAGCGTCATTTCCACTGTGTGACATGCGGACACTAGGCGTCGGCGACGTCAAAATGGCGGTGCCCGTGTAGAATGGGTGCTGCCATTTTGTACACCCTCAGTGCGTACTAGGGTTAAGGGTGTCCAGAAAGGACGCCACTTTCTAACCCTAGTACGTGCTGAGCACATACTAGGGTGCCCATCTGTAATGGGCCCATGAGAAATCTGGGAACAGGGAAAATCTGGCACGTGGTTTTCAGACTGCTGCAACTACGCAAAGAAAGCAAATTCGTGAACAAACTGGAAATGAAAATCTGGTATTTTTGCAAAAATGCCTATTCCCTGATTCACCTCACGTGGGTTCTATTTGAATTTTAATCGGTTTATGTGCAGTGTCGTCTGAAAAGCAATTGCAAAATTGTCCCTAATGCTCTGGATGACCCTGCATTGTTACCAGTTTAACCTTCCAATTTTCTGCATGTGATAAAGTCCCATGTCTCATAAGATGGCAATAGCAAACCCCCTCTGAAGAAACTCATTTAAAAAAGCCATATATGATAGGGTCACCATAACTTGAAAATGTCTTGAAGGCACACAGCAACAATAAAGTTACAGGATAGCTGATCCACACCATGAGAAGAATACCTGAAAACATCACCATGAAATAATATTCACATTATGTTATGTGCTGGGGTTGGGGCCCTTTTATCCATGATAAGGCCATCAGGCTTCCAGGAGTCCTGGTGTTCCTCCTCCACCATTGTTCTATCCCATTGCAATGAGAATGCCCCTTGTTTTTGTCATGCCATGATGGAGACTTACAGTGATAGCTGTTACCCCCTTTTGTCCATATTGCCACCACAGTGCCATTGCACATCAATCATGGTAACAGAGGGATGTGGAGATGGTAATGGTGTCAATAAAGAGCCAAATGAGGGTGAGTGAATCCGTGTACTTGATAGATGACATACAATAACAGCTGCTGCTGCTCATTCTCCTTCTCATCCTTATTCCTGGCTTCTGCTGCTTACTACTCATCCAACAATCAATTTGGAAGCTCAGAGCTTGAAAAACTAATTATTTTGGATTATACCTCCTATGATATGGTCATACTGGTTGGAGGTTTCTGGAAGTAGTAGTCTAAAAGAGTACATTTTCCAAGCTATGGCTGGGATTATGTCTTTGCAAAAGTGCTTTAGGGACTAGCAATGCTAAATCCATCTTTGCCAACTCTTTTAATCACTAAATGAATATTTGTTTCAGTTTGGGTGCTGTTCTAGCTGAACATACTCACACTTTCACATTTTCTCAAGCCTCCAAAGTCTTTCAGATGTTTACAGCCATTACCACAAAGGGAAGATATGGTGCTGCTTTTGTCTAGCTGGGAGAGCGGGAGAGGAAGAGGAGGGGAGAGAAATTGGATCCTCATAGGGATGGCTGCAAACATTGGATTCAAAGGGAAGGTCTTTGGAAATGAGGATGAGGCAAAGTTTGGCAAAGCAGAAGACTGTACAACATTGTTTGGGGTGAGGAGGAGGGGGGATGAAGAGGATGACCATGTTAAGCAGCAGCTACAAAGTTGTGAATAGTCAAAACCGCAAATCTGAAACCCATGCATGTGGAGGGTTGATTGTACTATAATGTTTGATAACAGTAGTGGCCATGCTATCGGGAGGGTTGTGGAAATGTGATATTAAAAGGGACATTTCCAGGTTCTATACTTCTGTCTGAGAGGAAAGAACATGAATTTTATTCTCCAACTTTCTCCTAGATACCCTGAGTCACTTATCTGTAACATAAATTGTTAGCTGTACTATTAGACAGGTGAGGTGATCACCTCAGGCAAAAGGGATAAAGATTATTGAATTCCACCATTTTAATCCTTGCCTCCTGTCCCACTATTTCTCCTGTACCTCACCATGTTGCATTTCTACCCTTCTGCCTCCATGATCACTTTCTTGCTCGATTGGCTCCTCCTTGCCAGAGTTTGTGTGTCATCCTCCCACCCTATAGTGCTAGATGCTGAAAGTGGCTGGCTTGACTTTATCTATAACTAGCAGAATGAGGCCAATATATTTTTTAAGGGAAGGGGGGGAAGTGATGGGCACACACTGGTTAATATGTAACGTAGTACATGTGCTTTTTAGACTGCAGAAAAGCATTTGACTGCATAGATCACTAAAAACTAGGAAAGACTCTTAAAGACATGGGAGTACCACCACATCTGACAGTCATGATAAGAAATTTCTACTTAGTACAAGAGGCTATGGTTAGAACAGAATATGAAGAAGCAGAATGGCTCCCAATCGGCAAAGGGGTCAGGCAAGGCTGTATTCTATCACCTTACTTGTTCAATCTGTATGCAGAAAATATTATATGAAGAACAAGCTTAGATTCAGAAGAAGAAGGAATTAAGATAGGAGGAAGGAATATCAGCAATCTAAGATCTGCTTAGTGGTAAAAGTGGAAGAACAGCCAGCATGGTGTAGTAGTTCGAGCATTGGACAATGACTTTGGATACCAGGGTTCAAATCCTGGTTTGGCCATGTAGACCCACTGGGTGATCTTGGAAAAGTCACACTCTCTCAGCCTTCATTTGCATGTTCTGGACCATATCAACAACTATCAGGACAGAATGCACAGGGAAGCCACTGAAATCCACAAACACCTCAACAACTTCAGCAGGAAAAAAGAAAACCTTAAAGTAAACAAAGATTGGCTACCAGTCCTGAAAAACACGAAAATCAAAACTTAGCACATGCAAATGTACATCACCCAGGGTCAGGGGATTTCCCAGAAGACAATGGATCACTTATTAAATAGACACAAAGCCTTCTTTCATATTCCTTACCCCTTGTGGCCTGGCCATTCACCAACAGGCCAACACAGATTAACATGTAAATCACTTCCCTCCAACCAAGGGTCATACAGTATATATATACACCATACACCTCCATGTCACCATTCTCTGAAGATGCCAGTCACAGATGCAGGTGTAACATCAGGAATAAACTCTTCCAGAACATGGCCACATAGCTTGAAAAACCCACAAAAAACTGTAGGTTCATTGGTTTTCATATGCATAGTGGTACTATTTTTTTTTTTTTTACATTTTCCAAGGCTTTTCCCTGCAGGATGTATTTGCATGTTGTAAACATTGCTAATATAGGTTTTTAAAAGGTCCCAAGCAAATGTTTGTTTCACTCTGTATACTGCTTTGTAGTTCTATCTGTACATGATGAAGCTGATATTACAATACTATGCCAATTATACAATATTCCAGTCCCGTTTAAATATTTAAAGAGGTTGTCATATTGAGGATGGAGCAAGCTTGTTTTCTGCAGCTTCAGAGACTATGACATGAAGAAATAGATTCAAACTACAGTAAAAGAGATTCCACCTCAACATTAGGAAGAAATTTCTGACAGTAACTGCTTTATCACACTAGGGGGCACACAGGATTTAAATAAGGGTTAAACAAGAGTTAAACAGGAAATGCCTGATGTTTATCACACAGGATTTCCTGTTTAACTCTTGTTTAACTCTCATTTAAATTCTGTGTGCCCCCTAGTGTGATAAAGCAGCTGTTCCACATTGGAACACATTTCCTTGGAGGTTTTTAAACAGAGCCTGGATGGCAATCTGTCAGGGGTGTTTTGATTGTGTGTTCCTGTATGGCAGGAGGTTGGACTGAATGTCCCTTGTGGTCTCTTCCAGTTCTATGATTCCATGATTTTATGAACCAGCTGTTTCTGTTCTCCCTCTCCAGAAGGAAGGGAGGGAGGGAGGGTGGGTCAGGTTCTTCAAAATAGGCATCCTGTATTAAAGAATGCTTGTGTCTAATCTTAATTTACTTGACACAGATGTCATAGAAACAGGAGTTGGTGGTGTGATCTGGCACTTCATTCTTCATTTCATTCTTACATTCCAAATCAAGTGTTACAAAGAAAAAGAAAAATGCATGCCATGTAGGAAGCACATCTAAGGAAAGAATTTTTTTGTTTATAGCATGGGTAGATTTGGAGTCTGTGATCAATACTATCCCCTTTTCAAAAGATGTGGCTGCCCTTTGAAGTTAACAACAGACCTTTGTGCTTGATGGGAAATCAGAAAAGCAAAGTAAGACAAGGAAAAAGCTTCTGAGATGATTGTTTTGGTAAACCACTTTGTGTCTTCAGTCACCATCTCCCATGAAAAAAAAATTATTTAAACTTAGTAAATGCAATAATTAAAAGCTGGTGAATTTTTAAAAACATACTTTCACATTGTTAATGACTGTGGCTTATGTCAGCATCCCTGAACAGAAATCCCAGCCTTCATTTCTTTTGTTTTATGGGCCAGTTGCATCCTTTGGATGCCTGTGATTACTGTTCAGGTCCACCACTAGCACCTTCACATAGAGCTATTTTCTGAAGGTCATGTTTAATACATACCAAGTAGAACATGATTACAGAATGCCAAAAGAGCCCAGGGCAATACATCCCACTACTCTGATCATACAGACTTAGGTCCGTCTTGCCTTCTCAAAAGTTCTACAAAAAGGAAAATGCCAACACCCTTGAAAGCAGGTTGAAGAATCTATTTCAAATAATTATGTGCTGTCACAGGAGAATAAGTTTTAAAAAACCCAAAACCTTGATCCCTGAATTTCAGCAGTAGGAACAATCCCCCCCCCCCCAAAAAAAAAGGCCTGTGTGTTGTCAGCCCAGGGCTAAGATCATCCTTGTCACATAAAGAAGGGATCTCAGCACAATGAAAAGAGGCAGGAAGTCATATTCACAGGTACTTTCTTTCCATGTATTTTCTCAGTATATGTCTGGTTACTATGGAATCCATGAAGAACATAGTCCAACGAATACTTTTTACTGATGGTGGTCTGTATGTGATAACAAACTAAAAATATCTAAGCGTTTCTACAAAATGTCACAGGTTGTTTTTTTAAATCACAGGTTCAAAAAAACCAAATATCAAAAAATGTCAAATGCAAGCTCCTCACTAAAAAAAGGGCTGCTATTCAGAACTTAGAAAAGCAACTTTTCAAAGCTCTGTTCTAATCTAATTCCATTCACCTTCAGCAGCTCTCTTTTGGCCAGTTAATGTATATGCTTTCTGAGCAAAAATGCACACAACACATGCAAAAACATTTCTGATGGTAATATGCATGCAAGAATGCATGGTATGCATCAGTCTGTATGTGGTTGATTTAGTTGCACACTTGTATTCAATCATTTTGTATTACAGATAGAAAGAGTATTAGAAATGTTCTGAAAACAGTTGAAAAAGGTGTTTTTCTAGTGACTGGAAGCCCTGGTGAGAGAAATCTGAGGAGAGAGAAGAAGGTGAGCTTACGTTTGTAGTCAGCATTGATTATTTGGTGGCCCTGTTTGGAGGTTTGTGTGGAAGTTTTTGTTTGTTTTAGGCTGTGTTGTCTTCCTGAGTACTAGGTTTCATGGGGTGGGGCTGTCACTTGTCTGTAGATAGATCTAACAGACAATACATCTATATAGCAGCTGCCCCAGTTTCTGAAGGTCAGCAAGAGGAAGGGCAAAACAGGCATTTTTTCTGAATATTTGTGGGGGATCTTGAGCAGGCAGCTTGGAAAGCTGTACTGCTGCATGTTTAGGATTATGGGCATGGATGTTGTTGTTGTAGTAACCTGCATCTCTGACATTGTTTTTTTCTTTTCTTTCCAGAGGATCTGTGCAAGGCTAATTCAAACTGGTTGCTCTACACTTTGACTAATCAAGGAGGATGAAATTCTTTTGGAAAGAATGGAGCACACTCTTCTGGAAAGGCAAGACACAGGCAGTACCTCTAGGGAGTGGGACAATCCACAAATACAGTAGGCTAATACTTGGAAGAATGTAACACAGAGAAGCAGAACTATGAAAAGCCTTGTTGCAGGTTTGGAGCTACATAATCAATTCAAAGACTTCTTCTTAATTTGCAATTAATCAAAAGAAAAAGGACAATAGCCTAATTCCTGAGGAGCCATGGAAGTAACCTTGGAAAGTTCTAGGAATGAAAGGACTCCTGAAGAAAAAGAAGAAGAAGAAGAAGAAGAGACTAATGATAATGGCGGGTTACACACCGCCAAAAAGTACGTGCTCGGCATGTACTAGGATTAGGATGCCCCTAACCCTAGTATGTGCCGAGCATGTACAAAATGGCAGTGCCTATTCTACATGGGCGCCACCATTTTGACATAGTGGACGCTTAGTGTCCGCACATCACGGCATGGAAATGATGCTGCAAGTGTGCCATTGGCGCCTTGCGCCATCATAACTGCACTGCAAAAAGAACCTGCTTTTTTCAGGTTCTTTTTGCTGTGCTAGGGAACTGCGTGGTTTGTCCTCTGCGGTTCCCTGGCGGAGCAAACATGGGCGCGGGCAGAGTGCCCTTTTTGGGTGCTCTGTAAAGCGCCAATAATAGGTTATTCCACACTGAGAGGAAAAAATGTAGCCGGGTGCAGGTCTGATAGGATGTTTTAGGAGGTCTGTTGTTTTCCAAGGTGAAGATCTATGTTGTAACAGAGCAGTTGACAAGACTCATCAAGCCTACTGGCACACACAATGCTTTCTCATTGCTCCTTTCTGTTGAAAGGAGTCCTGGTGGCACAGTGGTTAAATGCCGGTCCGGTAGCCACAATGTTGTATGTTCAATCCTGGAGGCTCCAAGGTCGACTCAGCCTTCCATCCTTTTGTAAAATGAGAATCCAACTTGTTGGGGGCAATTGGCTTACACATTGTAAACTGCCTAGGGAGTGCTAGTTCACTGATAAGCAGTACAGAATGTACTTGCTATTGCTATAAAGATGTGGCCTAGGAAGAGGGAGAAGAATACTAGAAATGAACAAGTGACTCCAAGGATGGTAAGCTAGGAAAAAGATTTGACTTCATGAACTATGGCTTGCACTTTCATGAAGAAGGGTTTTCTTTGAGACAGTGATCCCCAAACTTTTTTGCACTACTGCTCCCTTTCCTCTTTAATGATAACTGTAGTGCCCCACCACCATTTCTTGATATTAAATCTACTGTTTGACTGCAGATTCAAAGCAACCAATCTCAGTCGCTGCTGCCTTTGCCACCCAGTCACCCTGGGAGCTTCAAACAAGTAAATGGTTGAGAAGTGACTGAGAAGCTTCTCACCTGTGCTGGCCTTGTGGCAGAGGTGACATTAGGGGCCATACAGGGTGTAAGCCACACTGGATGTCACCTTAAGTGAGGTGGCACAACAACCATCATCCTAACAATGTCACTTGCTTCCTAAATGTCCGCTTTTTGGAAGAATTGAGACTTAGCATTAGTGTACCTTGTAAGACACAAGGGGCTCAATGGAAGAGAAGGTGTGGCCAGAAAGTTGGGTAAACAAGGCCTCTCCTTTTTCTTGCCACTGATCTTCAAACACACTCTGGGAGAAGAGGAAGAAACATGGCAGGATTTTCTGGATTCCTCTATCCACCTGGTATGGCCTGGCCCCATCCATGACAGGGGGAGGAACAGGCAGGAGAATCAGGGAGCCAGTGAGTGTGAGGAAGGCTACTGTCTGCTACTGACACAAGATCCTCCAGCTTCTGGAGTGGGGTACAGGAGGAAACCAGGGATTCTTCCTTGACTTAACTCCCATGGAAAAAGGCTGTTAGAATGGGAGACAGTAGTCTCCAGATTTAGGATTGAGGTGTAGGAGTAATCCAGGGATTAAGCTTCAGGAGTCAGTCTGTCCCAAAATGGCACTTTTCCAAGCCACAGAAGAGATGCCCTGCACCCACACCACACAATAATTTCTCAGCCACCATGCTTAGTGAAAGATGCAGCTAAGGGAGTGAACTTGTGTGGGGCAGTGAAGAGCAGGAGACACCACTACATGAAGCAATCAGCTTGGCTCTGCGGAGATTTTAAGGGGCCCTGAAAAGACGTTTCATGCAACTCTCATCCCCGTCATGGTCCTAAAGGTCGCTAGTTCCCCTTGTCTTTCTTGCACACCAGTACTTTGACTGAAAGACCCCTTGCTTCCCCCTTTCCTCATCACTACCCCCCTGAATCTTTCCTCTACCCCCTGCAGTGGATGTACTGGCAACTTTGGGAATAATTGATATAAGAGATGAGTTGTACATTGCAGCAATTCATAACAACATATTTGCTAGGAGCCTTGCAAACCTGATTTAGGAGGGCTTTAAAATGAGTTACATGGGAAAGGGGGACACAAACCTGAAACACATGAGCCACAGAAAGCAGCTTCTGGCCATGTTGAAGGTGTGGCGTTTACATGATGCATGCCCCCAAATTGGCCAGAAGCTGCACCGAGGCTGCACTCATCAAAAGGACTGGATTAATGAAGCCTTCATGAAGAGAAGCAAATTAGTAGAAAGGGGATGGCTGATATATAAAGATTTGGTAGAAAATGTGAATGGAAAGATACAAATGAAAAGCAGGGAACAATTGATACAGGAGGGAATAGATTTGGGCTGGTTTACATATAGACAGCTTCTAGGGAGATTTAAAGATGATATGAAACAGTATGGAATAACAATGGAAAAAACAGAATTGGACAAGATAATAATGAATGAAGGCAAAGATAGTAACGGGATGATATCTAAGTTATACAAAGTTTGTTTAAAAATAGAGGTTGAAGAGGAAACTATCAAACCCAGTATGGTGGAATGGGCAAAAAATATTGGTAGAAACATTAGCTTAGAAGAATGGGAAAGAGCATGGGGCAAAGATTTAGAATTCACGGTCTGTGTTGATATTCGAGAGAACTACATAAAGATGTTACACAGATGGTACCTCCCCCCGGTCAGAATTGCCAAAATGTATAAAACCAGAGAGACAGACTGTTGGAGGTGTGGAAAGCAACGGGGAACTTTTTATCATATGTGGTGGTCTTGCCCGGTTATACAAAAATTTTGGAGAGCAGTACATAATTGTATTAAAAGTATGTATAAGGTAAATGTGAAATTACTTCCAGAAACGTATTTGTTAAACATTGTCACCGATACTGAGGTTAGAAAATATTTGAAACCTGTACTCTATTTAATCACAACTGCAAGAATAGTAATTGCAAGAAATTGGAAAAACCAGGGAGAAATAGATGTAGAGGAATGGTTGATAAAAGCACTGGATGTGGTAGAGATGGACATGATCACCATACGGTTAAAAGACATTGTTAAATACGAGGAAAATTACGAAGATATATGGATACCTCTATCTAAATTTTGCAAGAAACGTTGGTCATGACTTAGAGTCTGATAAGGGTATAGCTGGAGGCTAAGATATGGCAAGACAGGAAGAGCGGTAGTCTCCTCCGAGATCAAAGAAAAGAAAATCCGGTACTCCCTAGATGTACTTGATATAACAGATATAAACAAGAGGAAGAAATGAGCTGTGGATACCATAGTACCTACTAGATAAACAGTAATGGAAAAGGGGAAATTTAATGAATGGTGCGGTAAGGAAAGCTGATTTAGATCGAGGAATGAAATAAGAAATTTATAGCTGTATAGATATAGTAGGAAGAACTTTAAAGCTGATTGAAGGGATCTGAAACCGGAAGACTCTCTTTATTTGTATGGTTTGATGTGTTGTTTTGTCGGTTTATAATCATTCATTTATTTTTGTTTGTTTGTTTTCTTTTTTTTCTTTTTTTTACAAGCTTATGAATGTGATGTTTTATTCATGACACCTTTTTTCCCCTCTTTTTTCTTTTATGTTATGTGTTTAGTTAAAATGAATGTATATATATGTATGTAAAGAGTATTTTTAAATAATTAAAAAAAAAAAAGGACTGGATTAAAAAGGAGTCCATTAAAACTGACTCCTGATTA
>NW_024802935.1:1291687-1327170 GCF_019175285.1 Sceloporus undulatus | reverse complement strand
GTGCAGCTTGGGACCTGTGACAGTGGCCCACTTTGGGAGCAAGCTGTGTTGTCACCATAGTCCTAGTCCAACTGCAGGGGGAATTGACCAAGGGATGGAAAGAATATTAGAAAACATTCAGAAAATGTTTTAAAAAAACAAACAAACCAAAAAGCAAAAACACATGTTTAAGTGTTGGAAAAATCCTCACAAGAAGAACCTTGGATTGAATAGACTCTTCAGGACTTATTCTGTGCAAAAGTTGCATATGATTGTTTTGTGCAGAAAACAGCATTTTCTCCACAGGAAACAGTCGTTTTTGTGTGGAAAATAATATTTCAACCCAGAAATATTAATTCCTGCACAGAAAATGCTGTTTTCTGTGCTGAAAATGCTATAGCTGGGGATTTATTATTTGTTAAAGTCTTTTTTTATTAAACACACACACACACATATATTCTTTGTTAAATTCATCCAAGATTGATTTGCATAGGTAACAGCATTTTCTGTTCAGGAAATAGTTTTTGTACATGAATTAATATTTCTGCATTGAAATGTTGTTTTCTGCACACAAAATGCAGTTTCCTTTGCAGAAAATTCTGTAACTGGGGATTTATTCTGCATAAAAAGCACACATGGTTTATATACATAGAAAGCCGCAGGACCATGACAACTGCATGTGCCTGGTCTCAATCTGTGGTCCTGAACTGGCTGCAAAAAGGAGCAGTTTTTGTCCACTTCTTTTTGGCCTGGCTCTTCCAGGTTGGAGTGAGCTTGGAGTGTTTTTCAGTCGCATTCAGGGCATGCATAATGTAAATGCCATATCCTCAATGCGGCCCAATGGGGGCCCTTTTGGCCCATCTGTTTTGGGTCTCCATGCCCAGTGAAGTCAATAGTCTCTTCTTTAATGTCCTTTAGATGATTTGTGAAAATAATATTGAGCTGTTATACTTTTAATAATTAATACTGCTCTCTAATTTTACAGCAAACTTCTGATTCTATTGTATTATAATTTTTCCATATTATTTTGTTCAGTTTGTGTTCTTGTTACTGGTGAATATGCTATTTTGGCCTATTATTATTTAAGCTTCATTTATATACCGCTTCATACCGCCTAAGCAGTGTCTAAGCGATTTACAACTGTAAGCTAATTTGCCCCCAACAATCTTGGTATTCATTTTAGCGACCTCCTCAGAAGGATGCAAGCCTGAATCAAGCTTAAGCCCTTTTGCTGGTCTTGAATTCACAACCTTATGGTTTTGAGTGAGTGGCTGCAGTACAGGCATTTAACCACTGCACCACCAAGGTTCCTGTACATCACACAGTCACTGAGTTGAGAAGTGATCCAAGAATACGATATATTTACAGTGCAATCCTGTACATCCTTTAAAGGAAGTCAACCCCATTAACTTAAAGAAAGATTTCTCCTCATAGGTACAGGATTGTGACCTAAACATATCATAATCTTATTGGTTGCAGTAAAAGTATTCGAGATAAAGTAGTGTGTACATGAAAGAAATTCTGTTGAAATGATGGACTTTGGGTAAGCTTAGTTAGAATATAAAGCATGAAGCTCACTCTGCTGAATGAACTGTATGGGTTCTGCTAAACTAGCCAGTTTTGCTCTGAGAGAAGTACAGAAAAAAGTCTATTGATTACCTTTCGTGCCTCAGCAAACTATTCATAAATTCAGTCCAGAGAGATACTTTGTACTTCCAACATCAAGCTTACTTGTAGATGTTTTGCCTTTATAGATAGACCTTCACAAGCCACTAGTAAAATCAAGCAACTTAATTTTATGGATAGCTGGAGAGATTTGGGGGAGGGGATTTTTATTTTTCCTTTCTTTTATAAATTAATATTACCCCTATTGCACAAGTATCTTTTCTGAACAAAACACAACATGCTTGCTAACATTAAAAGGCATTCTCTGTCTGCAAGAGGATCTGATAAGAGAGAAAAATGTTACTTTCTTGCAAGCCTGTGAAAAAGCTCACTTTCTTGTTTGTTTTCTCCAGCAGTGTGAGTAGTTGTGCTTTGTTCTAGTTGAAAGACCTAGCTCATAAATGCTCTATCTCCCAGAAAGCAGTGCAAAGTGCTCCTGTAGAAGTTAGCTGAAGTCCTTATTAGCTTGAAAGATGGTCTGAAAACCCAAATGTTTGGTTTCGGATTCACTGCTGTTTCTGTGACACTGATCTCTGCTTGAGTATTGGAATCTGCTGCAGTAGGCTTTTCAAAAATAAGCATATACCAGTTGATGTATCCCTGCATAATATTTGTGTATAGGTTCCTACTCAGATTTCCTTTAGCCTAAGGACCTTATCACACAAAGCCCTTACCGTGGACAAAACATTCCTGAAGTGTTTCTGAAACCTGAAGGTGCGATAGTATGCCATGCTTCTAAATTGTCATTGAGGCATCCCACTTCTCTCCCATTATTGAAGCATTCATGGAGAAGCCATTTTTTGAATAACGGAAGATCCCGTTATTTAAAAAATGGTTTTTCCGTGAACACTTCATGGACAGGAGAGAAGCGGAATTCCTCGGTTTTAGAAGTGCAACAAACAATAATAATAATAATAATAATAATAATATGTTTTATTTGTATACCGCTTTTCCTACGATCAAAGCGGTTTACAGCATACATATGCATATACAACAAAGCAAGTAACAAAAAAAACAAAACCTGCTTCTCTCCCCTCAAGATGGTGGTCGGTCACCTTACCTAAAAATGGCAATAATGAGACCGGTCTGTAGTTATTTCTTACCAGGGGGGTCTAGGGAGGGTTTCTTAAGCAACGGTTTAACTGTTGCTAATTTTAAACTGTTGCTCATTCCTCCACTGTCGACTGACTGTTTTAATAATTTAGTTAATGTTTTAATATTGTTATGGGAGAATTATAATGTTGTTGTTTGGAGGGAGGGATAATAGGTTTTACTTTGTATTTGTTGTATTTTATTGATGTTGTAAGCAGCCTCAATCCGAGGGGAGATAAAAATAAATTATTATTATCATCATAATGATTAAAAGTGTTGGTCATTACCTTTAATGCCCTACATGGCTTGGGCCCGAGTTACTTGAGGGAACGCCACTCTCTACATAATCCTCCTCGCACTCTCAGAACATCTAGGATGAATCTATTGGAATAATCAAAGACCAGGCTAACATCAACTTCTCATAGAGCATATATAGCCATAGCCCCCAAGTTATGGAACAACTTGCCAGAAGAGATCCATCTTATTACCCTTAGATGTCTTCAAGAAGGCTCTTAAGACGGATATCTTCTGGCCGGCCTACCCACCCAATCTTTTATAAAGAACCTAAGAAAACCCCCACTTCTGGCTGTAATTGTGCATTTTAGATGATGTTTTTATTGTTTTAAATTGCATTTTTAAGTGATGTATTGTTTTATTGTATGTAATCTAGATGTAACTGCTGTTTTATGGTTGTAATCCCACCTCGGTCCATCAGGAGAGGTGGGAAATATAAATAAAATTTATTATTATTATTTTATCATCATCACTACATTCCAATCATGAGACTCATACCACCAGGTTTCAGTGATGCACTCTCAGTGCATGAACATTTGTTAGTATAAAGTGCTCAGTCTTATCTGCCATTTCACACCTTGGACATACTGAGATTTTTTTAAAAAATGGTTGACAAAACATTCTGTTGAACAATTATTTCTTTTTAGCACACCTACAACCAAAAAGTGGAGACTGTCTTATTTTGGACATATCATGAAACAATGTAACTGACTGGAATAGACTATAATGCTTAGTAGTAAGAAAAGTGGGCGACCACACTAAAAGTGGATGGAGTCAGTCAAGGAACCCACAGCCTTAGCAGGGTAGTTAATGAATGGAGCTCTCTCATTCATAGGATTGCTGTAAGTCAAAGTTGACTTGACAGCAAATAAAGAATACAACAGCATAACAACACACACACACACACACACACACCAACATCCTATGTACTGCAATCATGAGATTTTTCTGCAATTTAATACTTTGCTTACACTTCATTAAAATCTTTATTCTTTGAAATAAATACAGGGCAGAATGAAACCCACGGGGTGACTGTGATCAAGTCATATTCTCTCAGGGGAAGGCAATGGGAAACCTCCTCTGAACAAATCATGCCAAAAAACAAACAAAAAAAACCCCCTCATTGTGGTGGCCTTAGGGTCACCATAAGTTGGAAATGGCATGAAGGCACACAACAACAAAGAAACACAGAACAATTCATAGCATAGAATCATTAGCCCAAACTCTGAAATTGTTTTTGGTCAGGACATGCATCTATTGATGGGCTAGACTGTATCTCTCCAAATTCCTTGCCATTGGATAGGGCTGCTAGGATTTGCAGGATGGTTTTGTTTCATAATTGCACCATCTTTTGCTGACTCAGTGACTTATCTAAGAATGTATATCAGTGGAAGTCCAGCTGAATATGTAAAGAGATTGTGCCCCTACCCAGAGGTGTAGTTATGAAACAGGGACAAATAGATGACATGCCCCCTCCAAATGAAAATTATGTCACCTCAAATTGCCTCAGCTTGCACATACCCCAGCTACACTTCTGTCCTACCATTAAAAGAATTTGAGCAGTTAATCTGTGTGCCTCATCTAGACAATATTTTGTTCTGCAGATTTCATGCCAAGAACATTTTGTTTTCTTCTTTTCTGTCCACTTTGTTATTTCATCAAACCCATTTTAATCCTTCTATTAAACAGGAGTAATTTTTGGAGTAAATAATGTGTTCCCCCTTTCTCAGATTTTTGATCATGTCATAAAAATAATTTCCATTATATTTCAAAGGTCTCAAAAATAGGAAGGCCTCCTGACAAATATGTAAGGGCATCAACTAGGACTTAGGGGTGTGGCAACAACATTTAACTCTGCAATTTGCATTTCAATAAATCTTAAAAAGCAATCATGGAATTCTCCTGTCATTTAAAACTTTGCTTACAGTTCACAGAAAAAAAAAAAAATCCCACCACCATAGTTGTAATTTAGAAATGAGACAGAAGTAGCAAAACAATAATGAGAAAACCATGACATGATTCCAGAAAGGATGTATTGCATAGTATATTAAAGACTAAAGTTTTATAATTGTGAAATTATACATAAAATGAGAAAAATCTCATTTGAGCAAGGTGCAGTTGTATCCCACTTACACATGTACCATGCATTACATTGCCAAGTCAATATTCTGAATCCATCTGTAAAGTATTTCCATTTTCTACATTGCACTGACAGTTAAATAACATTCTAGCTAGAAAGAGGTGCCAGTTTTCTGAAAGCCTTAGTATGTGGCAATCTGTGTTTGGGTGCCAGCCAGGGCAATGCCTATAAAGAACATCAACATCACAAATGAACACCTTGATGAGAATTTGTCTGTTTCTATTTGCGGGTGGATTTGAATTGGCAATGTTAACATAAAATGACAACTGTAGCACAGTCAAATATATCTAATCTTTTCAGAAATGAAGTAGATGTATGCCAAAGAGTGCATAATTGTGAGAGTGGTTCCTTATATGGCAGAGAGCAATGTTCCACACACAACATGATCTACATAAAATATATTTTCAATTAAAAGAGGACACCCTCTCTGTCTAAAGAGTTACATGAGTACAGAGCAGAATTTCACTAAACTCTAGCTTATGCCCATTGATTTTTTAAAAATATGTATAATGTTTCATATTCAAAATAAATGAATAGTCAGTTTTGCTTTTCCCCCCAATGTATGGTTTTTTTTAAAAAAGAAATAAATCAATATGTTTCCAAAATTTATGAACAAATTTGCAAATGTTGGCAAATCCTATCAAAACCAAAACAAAAGAAGTACAGGAATATCCAGAGGATCATATTGTACTTGCTTGCTGTGTTTGAGGTGAAGAACATGTTAGAAAAAGGAGAAGGCAACCCCAGCTCTGCTGCACAAACATAGGATCAAGCTAGATATTGAAAGGAATGCATATTGCCCTATTTCCCTCCCCCAATAGGGTTTTCTCAGAGATATATGTCTCCATAATCAAACTTTGAAATCAAGCTTGATTAAAGACTAACCACAAAACAAATCATACTAAATGCAATATATACAGGTGATTGAAATCACATGGCCTAGCAAACAATTTTCACCACTGCAAGAAGAACTGTGGAGGGAAACATGGTAAATATATGGTCTTGATGAGCCGCCATGATTTAATTAACAGAAAGATTTAATGCCAGCCTGTGACAAGCCAACTCTTCAAAGCCATCTCACTGGGTAGGCTAATCCATCAGTTTCATGTCTCCCCATGTTAGATTTTTTCCAGCTTATGTTCTTTCTGTTGTGTGAAGTCATGTGCAAAATTTGGAAAATTCTTATAAAAATTAATCCTTGCTATTGCCTATTTCTAATTAACATAAACATTACACTAAGTGGAGTGTACCCATGCCATACGCAGGCATGCTTTACGCAGCTTTCAGCATATGCTGAAAGCTATGCTGGGAGAAGGGGTGGTGCATCCCATAGGGAGTAATGGGGTGTGTATCCATGGTGTGCGCACGCCGCTGCACCACTGCATGCACGAGCCCCATTCATTTAAATGGGGCTTGAGCATAGGTGGAATTTGCTTTACGCGGGGGAGTCTGGAACAGATCCCCTGCGTAAAGCAAGGGCACACTGTATATTAAAAGGTGCCAAGTCAACATTTATTGCATAACCACCAATTTGTGCAAGAAATGGACAAACTGCACATGTACAATTGTACAAACTGGACATTGTACAAATGCTTCAGGGGAAAAAATATTATTAATGAAGTCGTGTACTCTGATCCCATTGACTCTCTACCTCACCCTATTGATTGATTGATTGATTGAATGAATGTTTTTAGATAGTATATTGTATTTAGTGCTCTTGGTTTTATCTATTTTATGATGTGTTTTGTAATTGGTTTTAAACTCTATGAAAACCGCTTTGATCTTTGGAAAAGCGGTATATAAATAAAAATTTATATCTTATTAAAGGAAAAGAAACAATTCAATGAGCACTGGACCTAGTTTTTTAGCCCAGAACTTTTCTATTATTTTAAGAGAAACTCTTTGGGCACTTTTATGTAATGGGATTGGGGGAATGGTTCTACAATGGCTCTGGTCTTTCCTGGAGGGTGCACTCAGAGGATGGCACTGAGGGATGCCTGTTCAACACTCAGGCTATTGGTCTCAGCTGTCCCTTAGGATTTAGTTTTACCCCCCATCATGTTTAACACATACATGAAACTGCTTGGAAAGGTTGGCTGGAGCTCTGGGAGTTTGGTATTACCACTACGTTGATGACACTCCCAGTCTTCCAATGAAACTGTTGTGGTATTAAAACAGTGTCTGATATCAGTTATGGACTTAATGAGGGTGAGAAAACTGAAGCTTAAGAGACAAGACAAGACAGAGGTGCTCCTGGTCAGTTGAGAGACAGATCAATAAGTAGGGATTCAGCCCATATATATTGATATATTTGATATATTACATTCTCCCTACAATTTCAGTTTCATAGTGTTCTCTGGGATTCACCCTCAAGACTGGAGGTCCAGACTTCATTGGTTGCCAGGGTATATTTGCCCTCTTGAACCTATTGTGTCAACTGCATCCATTCCTTGGTATGTCAGATCTGGTCACAGCAACACATGCTTGATTACATCCCATTTGGATTCCTGTCATGCACTCCAGATGGTCCAGTTCCTGGAAACTGGAAACTTCAATTGGTCCAAAAAGCTGAGTGAATCAAAGAAATTTCTTAATTTGTAAAGACAAATACTATCTTCAGGAGGACAGTATCCACTGACTTAATGAAAAATTCATGTGATGGCCCATTGCTTACCAAAAGTTTGCTGTACATCAGCTGTCTAAATCAGAGAAACAGCCTGAGCAAGAAAAGCAAATGTTGTACCCCATTCATTCAGGCTGAGGAGAAGAGAATCAAAAGTCAGCCAAATTATGATTGCACACCACTTAGAATATCTTAACAACACTTCTCTTCATCTCTGCAGTAAAAGACGCAATAAAATACACTATGGCCCGTTCTAGACGGGCCTTTAATATGCCCCCATCACATGCTAGGGGTTGGCCGAGGACCTAGTGTCCATATCGGCCTCACTCCTAGCACGTGATGGGGGCGTAAAAATGGCAGCATCCTATACACATGCTTAGTGTCCACACGTCCCCCTGTGCTTGTGACATCACAAGTGCGCCATTTGCACACTCGTGCGTCGCAAGTGCGACACAAAAAGAATCCGCTTTTTGTGGCTTCTTCTTCTGCCTCTGGGAAGCCTCCCCGTTTGGAGGCTGAGGCTTCCCAGTGGCGGAAATGGAGGCGGTGGCAGACCGCCCTTTTTGGGCGGTCTGTAAACCGCCTATGTGACTTTTCATCACACTTACAATATGTTACTTCAGGTGACCACTCTGTCTACTACTGAGCTGACACTGCTTAGAAACATAAAAGAGGCCAACAGAACAGGTGAAGAACTGGAACCTTGTCCCAATGGTGCTTAAACTACAAAAGGAAGATGCTTTGGGATAACAATGTCCTTTTTATATCTGGAGACAAGGATGTTAGAAGTGCAACAACGCTTAGCACTGAAGACTCAAGAATGCCCCAGAGAGGGCAATAGAAATAGGCCCTTTCATAGCAAACTTTTTAATGGAACATTTTGAAAAGCAAACCCCGGAAACAGCACCAAAAAGCCCACAATATGGTTCTGATATGACACTTTCACCATTTGGAGCCATGGAGAAGAAGATCTGGCTGTGTTTCTGAACCATCTGAACAACATTGACCCTAACATCCAATTCACAATGGAAAAAGAAAAGGAAGAAACACTGCAATTCTTGGATGTCTTAGTCATCTACAAACTGAATCAACGTTTGGGTCACACAGTGTACAGAAAACCTACACACTTGGACAGATACCTGCACAAGAACTCCAACCATCAGCCAGGATAAAAAAGAAGCACACTAAAAACATTCGTAGACCAGGCAAAATGGATCTGTGAACCCCACTTCCTGGAAGATGAATTGAAGCACCTAGATCAGGCTCCACAGGCTAATGGTTATTGCAGTTCAGACATCAGAAGGGTTGCCAGACCCAGAAAAACCCAGAGGAGTGAAGACAGACAACCACCCAAAAGGAAGGTATTTTTACCATATATCAAAGAAGTCACAGACAGAATAGGGAAACTGGTGAGGAAACACAGCCTCCAAATGGTTTACAAACCAACCAAGAAAATCCAGCAAATGCTGCACTCAGCGAAGAACAAGAGAGACCCTCTCACAGCTGCAGGAGTTTACTGCATACCATGCAGATGCGGACAAGTCTACATAGGGACCACCAAACGTAGTGTACAAACACGAATCAAGGAACATGAGAGACTGAGTCAGCCAGAAAAATCAGCAGTAGCAGAACACATTATAAACCATCCTGGGCACAAAATGTTCTTTGATAACATCAAAATTCTGGACCATGCCAACAAGTATCAGATCCGAGTGCACAGAGAAGCCATTGAAATCCATAAACATCTGAATAATTTCAAAGAAGAAATCCTTAAAGTGAACAAGGTTTGGCTACTAGTCCTGAAAAATAGCAAAATCGGGACTCATCAAATGCAAATGAGAAACCATCCAGGGTCAGGGGCTTTCCCAGCAGAAAATGATCACCAATTAGCAGACACTAATCATCTTTGCATATCCTCCCACCCTGAGGCCCTACCATTAACAACAGAACAATACATAGATTAACATGGAAACAACTCCTCCCTACCCACGTGTGTGTGTGTGTGTGTGTGTGTATCTCCCACTCTTTTCCACGCCAGCATTCTCTGAAGGTGCCAGCCATAGATGCTCATGAAACTGCAGGAATAAACTCTTCTAGAACATGGCCACATAGCTCGAAAACCCCACAAAAAAACTATAGTAGAAATAGGGTTAGACAGTTTGAGTGATGCAAAATGTTCTCTGTTCTTGTCTACTTATCCTGCCCCCTCTGTGATGTAAACTATGTTCTTAGGGATGTTTTTCCACCTCTTCACTTCTGCCAGTACTCCCACAGCTCTTACTTAGAAAGAAGATAGATTAGATTAGCACCCTGAGTAAATTTCCTATCTTACAATAGAATTCCTATAATAAAGCCTTTAGTTTGTTTCTCCAAGCCATTGGTGACCTTGCTCCTTAATTAGGTTCTCTACCTGCTTCACATACTCTCTATGAAAGGACACACACAGGCATGATTCCACACTTTTCCACAGTTATGTTTGTCCTTTCTAAATGGCATGCCAAGCCATTTCTTTTTCGACCACTGTGGAACAGTACAATAAAAGAATGTCCAAGTAGTGATTTGGGATCTCTTTGGACTGTCAAAATCTTCAGCAAGGAGCAAGAGGCATTTTGTTCATGCTCCATCGCATCAGTCACTGCAGAAGTAATAAAGATATCTAGCTGACAGAACCTCTTCAGCATTGTACATTGCGTGCAAATGGAAGTTTAAAGTTGTGGAGTGATACAACTGGGATTTGCTCTCTAGTAAAGTTCATGCCAGTAGTATGAAGCCTACAATAGTTAGGAAATGTTAACAGGAATCATTTGTTTTGTGCTTTGGGGTAAAATATTTTACGTGGCTAGTGATAAAACACTGATAGTTTTGTATGCTGATGTTAAAATACGTTATACCTTTAAAGTGACGTAGTATAACATCCCTCTCATATTTCATTAAGTAAAACAAAGAGTAGAAAATACAAGTATGTGCCTGCAAGATTTTTCTGAAAGACTCTTTGAGTTTGCACACCACAGTACTGAGCCAACTCTCTGAGTGTGTCATAATCAAGACTGGCAACCATACTGTCAGTAAGAAGAGTGAAGCAATTGCTTGAGGTGACAGATGCTTGTACATGGAGCAATCGTACCCCTCATCCATTCCCCTAGATGATCCCTGCCCATCATTCTCCACCCTTGTAGGGTAGAACTGTGTGTATCCTCTGCCCTGAGGTATTGTGAATGACAACACATCATCATTAGTGTTTGAAGTAAGTTTCAAGTGCCAGCCCAGTCAATTTCTGTACATAGAATGGAAGAAAAGTTGCCTGGTTTTCTGCAAGCTACATCAAGTGTCATTACAGGAGGGCCTCTCACAAGATCCTAAAGTTTATTTGACATTTTAAATCTCAAGGGAAGCCCAAAACCCATGCACATTCTTAAGATGAGAATGTTTCTCTGCTGCTTGGTTATATTCTGGCTGGATAGAGAGAAGGAGGAGTGGTACCATGCCAGCCACAATCCCAGCAGATAGATTCCTGTTCTGATAGTTGCAGACATCCCAAATAGTTGAAGTTCAGTCTGTTGGAACTGGAGCTGGTGCATGCTCTCAAATATGGAATTTGGGAACAGAGTTTAGGAGCTCAATGCTGTGATCACTAAAAGTCAACATGAGTTCCTCAAAAAGAAGTCATGCTACACTAATCTGATTTTTTTTAAAGGTACAAGCTTGGTATCCACTACATACCATCTTACAGGCACAGTATCCACTACATACTGTGGATGTAGTGTATCTTGATTTCAGTAAGGCATTTAAAAAGGTTTCCAATGATATTCTTGCAATCAAGCTAGTAAAATGTGGGTTAGACAATGCAACTTTTAGGTGGATTTATAAACTGATCAACTGGCTGAACTCAAAAGGTGTTCACCAATGGCTTATCTTCATCCTGGAGAGAAGTGACTAATTGGGTACCACATAGTTCTGTCCTGGGCCAAGTGATATTCAGCATCTTATTAATGACTTGGATGATGTGAAAGAGGTCATGCTTATCAAATTTGCAAATGACACCAAATTAGGAGTGGTAGCTAATACCATAGAGGACAGGATCAGAATTCAAATGACCTTAACAGATTAGAAAGCTGGCCAAAACTAGCAAAATGAATTTCAACAGAAAGAAATGCAAGGTACTATACTTAAGCAGTAAATATGAAATACACAGATATGGGATGGGTGACACTTGGCTTGATAACTGTACATGTGAAAGGGATCTAGGAGTCTTACTAGAACACAAGCTGAACATGAGTCAACAATATAATGCAGATAGAGTTGCAATGGTTAATGTGATGTCAAATGGCTTTAGTTTTGCAGTTTGGATAGACCTGAGGAAGGAAATGCTAATGAATTTAAACTTAGCCCTGCAGATGGAGAAATAGAGGGAGCCTTAATACTGGCATGGAAGAAGGGTTGAGATAGTGGTGGTAGTTGCTAGGCAGGGAAACCAGGACATAAATGTAAGAGGAGAGGCCCTCATCTGATTTGGATATGATAGGGTTGGCATCTAGGATGAACTTTAGCAAAGTAAAAAGGGGGAAAGGGAAAGGGAAAAAGGGGGAGAAAGAGACTGGAAGTTGAAGGTATATATTACAGGTCATAGAGTGGGTGTACATAATTTTGGGATGGTTGGAGTGTGTGATGACCTATGCAGTTTTGTTACAAATCTGTACCATGAGATCCTCTTTGTGAAAGCTCTACTTTCATGCTACAATTCTCCTGTTGCAGGATTTATCTTTTCATTAACTGTTTACCTAGCATTACTCCTTACTAAGTCTAGTTTCCTATTATTTACCTTCTTATCTAATCTCTATTGTGCCACTAATCCAGAAGAGAAAGCCAACGAATCTTCCCTTTGTTAACAGAATTGTAACTTTCTCTAAAGTATATCCCAACAGTATGTCAGTAGAATTACTTGGTCAGTGCGATGGGTCCTTTTCAGAGTTATCTCTTTACAATGGTTCACAGTGCTCTCTCACTACTACCAGGCCAGCCTTCTTTTTTAGTGACATTAACTTGAAGCTCTTTTCTCAGTTAATAAGTTAAAAGAAAATTGCAATCAAACCAGTGGTGACTGTAGGAAAATTAAAGCATACAGTACAGCCACATTTCACTTCCTCTTTCCTTCTTAGATATAATTTATCTGATCAAACATGTTTTATATTACTGGAGCATGAGCTGCCTTTTTACTGTGTGGAGAAAACAATTGGAAAACAATGTCCATAGTTCTGAAGGAAACATTCTGGGGTGGGGGATCCAAGGGTGAGAGCTGTCTGATATTCAATACTTTTTCTTCCTCTCCATGATGTTCAGAAAGCTGGAGAACTTTTAAAGAACATGAAAAATTAAAAACAATTTTATTTTGTTTTGTTTCAAAATTTGAGACAGTTCTGTTCAAATACAGTCAAAAGCATAGGCAGGTGTGTGTGTACATGTATTATTTTCAAATTGCTGAATACGTTGTATTTAGTATTTAGTGAAACATTTACAATAATAAATCTATCCAAAATAGTTAGCATATGTTGATACTTAAGAGTAAGTAGAAATAACATAATTCTTACATAGTAAAGAAAGAGTAGCAAGTAATTAGTGGGATATGGCCCCAGACCTCCCTGTTTAACTACAGTACTACTGGACATTTTAGCCTCTTTTCTCCAATCCTCCCACCGTTTGCCATTTCCTTTCTCAACTGAAGAGAGGTGGGGAGACACTTCCCAAGCATGGGATTCATATTACCTATTCTGTCCAGTTTTGGTTAGAGTCTCCACCCCACCCCCCAAAAAAACCCCATGGCTGTAAATATAGTGAAACAACAGATTAGAGCTCCTTTATCACTGGGCCGGATGATTACTATTGGGTTGAATTAACATTCATCCTCCAAACCAGAATTTCAAATGAGGATCAAACCATGATGTCTACCCTGGTTTTCAGGGCAAACACAAAGGATGCTTTGAAGGTTTGAACCGAATGGTAAATTATAGTTTGCTCAACCCAGGAAAGAAATGACTGTACACAATGAAGTGATTAGAAAGGATATGAGCCTAAAGCTCCTTGAAGGTTCATTATTTAAGGATCAAGCTATGGTTAACATTACATCTGAAGCTTTATGCTAAAAAGCATAATAGAAATGCTAAATAAAAATAGATTATTCAGACATGATGTGATGTGATGAATAGAGCTGCTATGAATATGAAAGGGACAAGATGCAAATATATCAATACTTTTGTGAAGCATGTTAAAATATTAAGATTTTAGAGAACAAATATAGCAACATTTCATTAAAATAGTTTATTTTTGCCTTTTCTTCTTTTAATCTATGTTTACTTGGCTTATATGTCTTTGTGGTAGATGTCCTTTCAGTTGCTACATCCTAGTTTTAATTTCTGTTGATGTGTATTGTTTTGAGAGATACAGAAAGTAGGAAATGGACATTTTAATCAATTAACTGTGACTTGATCAAAAAAGCTTTCCTCCTTGTTGTTTGTTTCATGAGGATTTGAAATATGTGTAGAAGCATTTGATTGAGTTTTAGTTAGATATTTTGAAGGAAATACTTATTTTGCATAAAAATGTGGATCTATATTCAAAATGAATGTATTAGATGAAGGCCATGTGTGAGTCTGAGAAACAGATTAGCATTTAGATTTTTAGAGGGAGTAGATTTTACGATAAACCTTGCCTAGGCCACATGCACCCTGAGATACTTTCAGACCATTTTAGGATGACCTCACATATCAAATTTCATACAACATACCAGAGTAATAATATACAGGTTATATATGGCAGCTGAAAGTGGCATCCATGCATAAATTTACTGGTATACGCAAAGAAATACTAGAGATTTAATTCTTCTTTGAAAACTGCGTCCAGTAGGATATCTTCATGATAGACCACAAAATTGTTTTCGAAGCCTGATAAACACAAATGTTTTGTGATGTTTCTTTCGGTTTAGGATCTAGTGCCTAGCGTGGTGCCTAAGCACCACTGTGTAAAATACACCACACTGATGACCACGGAATAATGCTGAGCAGAATGATAATCACTGCTTATCTATAGTACTATGGTCACAATTATTCTGATCATAATTCAAAACAGGTTTTTAATGTAAAGGGTTGTTAGGGTACCCTCAGTACATTAAATATGTCTCTGTTATTCACTGAGGAGAGTGGTGTAAAGGAAACTGTCATTGTAACAAAGTTGAAACTAAGAAAGTAAAACTCCCAAATGAAACAAGTAACACAGGTAACATGCAGTAACAAATGTCTTATTTACATATAACTAAGTATCTATTGTTTGAAACATCTTCTAAATAAAGTTCTATTATTTTAGTAAAAGATTGTCTGCAGCTTGATTGAATATCCATGCTACTAACAGTGAAAGTATTTTACAATATAGTTAAAGTAGACTTATACAAGAGTGAAGTAGTTTCACAATTAGATTGGAGGTTTCAAGAAAAGTAAGATGACTTGACTGAGGTAAACAATAAGAAAGAGTGTCACACTGCTCATCTCAATTTTGGTCTTGCCTTCACCCATCTGTGCCCATTGGTGTCCCCTTCTCAGTAAGTCCCCAGGCAGAATGGCAGACCTGTTCTTGGAAGAAGGATTTATGCAGAGGTTTCAGATCTCCACTTTCAGGCCTAGGGTTGCCTCTGATGCTCGGAAACTGAAATCAGCTCAGGACATGCCCCTGGTCCTGAAAGATAAGATCTGAAAGGAATACAAGACAGGTTGGGTGGTGGTCCCTTTTTCTGTGCCACCTCTGCCAAACCTGCGGGTTTTCCCCCTTGGAGTGGATCCTAAGAAACCATCAGGCAAATACTGCCTTATTCATCACCTCTCTTACCCTTAAGAACTGTCTGTCAACAACACCATCCCTCCTGAGATATTCTCAGTGAGATATGTCTCCTTCAACCAGGCAGTCCATCTCATTCGGGCATGAGGTTCGAGAGCACTTATGGTCAAGTGTGACATCCAGTTGGCATTCTGACTGTTGCCTGATGATTTCTGCCTCTTTGGCTTCAGATTTGAAGGACAGTGGTACTTTGACAAGGCCATGCTCATGGCCATTCAGTCAGCTGCATGGCTAATACCCCAGAGGACAGGATCAAGATTCAAAATGACCTGAACAGATTAGAAAACTGGACCAAAGCTAACAAAATGAAATTCAACACAGAGTAATGTAAGGTACTGCACTTAGGGTGGAAAAATAAAATGCACAGATATAGGATGGGAGACATCTGGCTGAACAAGACTACATGTGAAAGGGATCCAGGAGTCCAAGTAGACCATAAGTTGTACATGAGTCAACAGTGCAATGTGGCAGCTAACAAGGCCAATGCAATTTTAGGCTGCATCAATAGAAGTATAGTGTCTAGATCAAGGGAAGTAATAGTGCCACTCTATTCTGCTTTGGTCAGGCCCCACCTGGAATACTGTGTCCAGTTCTGGGCACCACAATTTAAAAAAGGACATTGAGAAACTGGAGTGTGTCCAAAGGAGGCCGACTAAAATGGTGAAGGGTCTGGAAACCATGCCCTATGAGGAACGACTTAGGGAGCTGGGGATGTTTAGCCTGGAGAAGAGAAGGTTAAGAGGTGATATGCTAGCCCTGTTTAAATATTTGAAGGGATGTTATGTTGAGCAGGGAGCAAACTTGGTTTCTGCTGCTCCAGAGACTAGGACTCGGAGCAATGGATGCAAGCTACAGGAAAAGAGATTCCACCTCAACACCTGAGTACAGTGGGATGGGGTTATCTGTTTGGGTTTCAGTACAGCATTCAGCTTGGGGTTGGTGGAAGACAGGCCCCCATTGGGAGGTGGTGGTAACATGGCTCATGGATCTGGTGGGTGTGGCAATCTGTACTGCAGAGCACTGATTATTGAGAGTCCCACAGGGACCCAGGGGTACTGGGATCGTGGAGGAGTTGCTAATGTGGGGGCAAACTCCTTTATCAGCATCTCCTGGTTACAAGAGGCTGAGATGTGGACATCCAGTAACACCCCCCCCCCTTTGTCACCCCTGAACCCGGCCATGACTGGGCCACAGGGTTCATCTATCAACAGTTGTGTTGGTCAATGCCAGATCCAGACCGAAGCCTTGGGCCAACTCCACCTTTCAGGTGTACTTAATAAATTTGTGGTCTTTTCCTTCCCATTCTCAGTCTGTGTATGTTTCTTACTTGTAACGCCCCCTTCCCTGCAAGCCATTGTTATGGTGTTCTCTGTACACTACTTCCAAATGCCAACAAGTTACACAAAATTTTAATGTCAGCCTTCCAGCCTTGGAACTTCCCTACTCAGAAGTAAAGAGGAGGGAGGGAGGGAGGGAGGGAAAATAGAAATGTAGCAGCATCTTTAAAACTGTTTAAAAAAAATTCACATGAGCTTTCATGGATTTAAACCCACATCTTTGAATGCAGTATTGATTGGTATTAAGGCCTCAAGTTGAAATAATATTTATACAATTTTGTGTGTGGGATAGAATGTAATAGAATCCAGAAAGATGTAAATTATGACCCTTGTCCTAAATTTACAAAGGGCTGCAGTAAGGTGATCAGGTCTTTCAGATTGTTACAGTCCTCAATGATCATTGATGCATTAAAGCAGGGGTAGGCAACCTGCGGCCCGGCAAGGCCTTGAGACCGGCCCCCGGCCTGGTCCTGCCACCAATTGCCGCTGGGGCCTTTGGGGGGCAATTGTCTATAGAAACCTCAGAAACATGCATTTATATTAACATTTTTTTAAAAATCAGCAATTTTTTCGCGTGTCCTCCATTTTTTTAAAAAAAAGTGTCTTCCATTCGAAAATTTTGTCCTACATTTATCCTGGTTTATTTATATATTTAATTTTTAAAAAAATTATTAAATTATTTATTTTTTGGCTTCGGCCCCCCAGTTGTCTGAGGGACAGCAACCCGGCCCCCGGCTCAAAAAGATTGCCTACCCCTGCATTAAAGAAACAACTGTGTTTCCCAAAAGTCAGTTTACCAGCATAAAAATTATTTTTGTTTCTTTTCTCCTCCATCCTCCCTCCTTTTTATGCTGCAAGAGACTAACATGGGTACAACTTTTAAATCTATAATCTGAACTTCTTCCTTAAGCCACAAAGTTTTCTTTAGCCTTTGGTTACCAGGAGTCATGCTGGGCACTAGAGCCAAAATTGAAAAAAACCCATGGCAAAACATTTTTGCATACCAAACTATAAAAAGAATTTAGTGACGTAACATACAAGTTTGATAGTCTTTGATGGCAAAGCTACCAATGGATCTGAATATTACTTGGTTGTGATTAAAATAACCCAACTTAAATAACTGAACCTATTTTGTTTCCTGCAAAGAAACACAAAATGGATGCATCCCATTTTATTTTACCATATTATTATATTTCATATTTTGCAGAGGCTACTGTAAGATCAACCCCATCCATTCTATTAATTAAACATTCATAGAAATGTATGTTGTTGTTATTATCATTCGCTTGTTTAACATAATGTTGTATGCATCATGAGTTTCTGTCCCAGTGTTTAATTGCTGTGCTTTCTTCCTTTTTCCAGAGCACTTTTCTTCCTGACCTTTTCATGCTGTTTTTCTCTTCCATGTAATTTTGATTAAGAAATGGTTAATTACTAAAATAATCACTCTTGATTTTTAATCCTTTTATATATTGCAAGTCAGCTTCTCTTTCTTGTAATTCTCAGTGAATACTATAATATTTACTTTAAAGTGGTATTGATCCTTTGCATGCTTACAGTATGATTCACTGTAATCACGGATCATGCTCTGTCCTAGTAACAGTGCCATTCTAACACCTACCAAAGCAATGTTATATTCTCACAGCATTAGAAAATAAGTTGTTTTCTTGTTCATCAGACAGACCCTGGTTAATGTAACATTTCAGGAAGTGTTTTTTTTTTAAAACAGTTGTCATACAAAAGACATCAGTTTTAAAATTGATTTGGTAATAGCACAAGAAAAGTCAACATTATTTCTTTGCTTCACTAATTTAACTTGCAAGACTGATCATCATGTCATATGTGATGTCACTGGAATGCAAGAACAATGCTTTCAAATGCTTATTAATAACTTTACAAGGTCTGGTGCAGTCAACATTACATACACAGAAATAAAATCTCACACAAAATTGTTAATGAAGGCTTTCCACAGTTTTCAGTAGTATTTCTTTTTTGTAAAACCTGTTTTATTACTAAAGTTCAGAATTAAAGATGTAACTCTGTGTCCACCTTCCTGGGAATAGTCCCCAATAAACTGATGCACATAAACAACCCCTACGAATGATTGATTTGTCCTAGTGGGTAAGGAAACCCTAAGAAAAGAGCTGTATTTATCAGTTCAGTTTGGGGGTGGGGGTGGGAGTGGGCTGGAATGGGAAAGAACTGTTTATCAAGGATAAGAACTAGCATCTTGAATTAGGCAATGTGATGTTAATGTAAGGACTAAGGAAGGAATTTAAGAGTAAATTCCCTATAGTAGTCTTGTATTCAAACTTAGTGTGGTGCAGTGGTTTGAGTGTTGGACTGTGACTCTGGAGACCAGAGTTTGATTTGCAGATCAGCCATGTAAACCTACTGGGTGACTTTGGGCAAGTCACACTCTCTCAGCCTCAGAGAAAGGCAAGGGCAAACCTTCTCTGAACAAATCTTGCCAGAAAACCCCATGATAGATTTGCCTTAGTTCTCCATAAGTCAGAAATTACTTGAAGGCACACTACAAACAAACAGTCTTGGATCATTTGTTTGTATCTATTTTCATTTTCATTTATGGCTTTAACATTATCTAAAATATGAAGTTGAAGGCTTTCATGGCCGGCATCCATGGTTTTTTGTGGGTTTTTTGGGCTATGTGGCCATGTTCTAGAAGAGCCACATAGCCCGAAAAACCCACAAACAACGTTGTCTACAATAATTGCTGAACAACAAGATTTCTGCAAGCAAGTGTTGCTTTGTGGGGTACTTTGCAAGATGTATGAAACTTTGGGAAACTGTTTATATGATAGCCCACCATGACACTACCTTTCTGTTGTGGTGGGATTGTGTGCTCCTGTGAGGCCATAAGCTATGCTGACAGTAGCAGTGTTGCTGGTATCTCCCATCAAACAGGCTTTTGCTGAGGAGCCAGACTAAATGCTCCATACACTGGGGAGCAGCAGAAGTGGGGAGATGATACTTGTGTAGGATCTCTCAGAGACAACAGCAATGACACCATAGCAAGTGCTTGTTTGTATTGCACAAAAGAAAGCAATAGTAAACCACTCCTGAAGTCTTCTGCCTTGAAAACCTATAATGAGAAAGTACAAAATAAAATAAGAGATACTGTCAGAATATGAGACTTCTGGGTTGGAAGGCACTCAAGGAGCTACTGGGGTACAGCAGAAGACAACTATGAGTAGTGCTGTGGCTAATGATGCAATGAGACTCAAGCCCAAAGGACATTCAGCTGTTGACATGCTCAGGGATGAAAGGAAGGTCTGAAGCTGCATATCATATAAGAATATGAGATGTGAAAAGTGTGAATCAGGGGAAGCTAGCCACTGTTGAACAAGAAATGGAATGTATGAATATTGTAATACTTGGGGTGACTGAAATAAAGTGGAGAAGCATGGAACATTTTGAGTCAGATAACTACAGGTGTTTTACTCAGGCAATGATAACCTAAGAAGAAATGGGATGGCATTAATAGTGAGAACATATGTAGCAAAAGATATCAAGTGATATAATGCAAAGCCTAGATCATATCAATAAGACTTCAGGGAAAACCCATCAATATAATCATAAGCAAAGTTTATGCTCCAACCACAGATGCAGAAGAGGAAGAAACTGAAATATTCTACACTGTAATCCAGAAGTGTCCGAGATTGCTGCCAGCAATCACTGACTTATGCTGATAACCAAGCCTGCAGCCAACACATGTAGGCAAAACAAACCTTGTGGAGAAGCAGTCTAAGAGCAAGCCGAGGAAACAAGCCGATGTTGGGGTTGCAGAAAGTCAAGCGTGCCGAAAGACGAGCCGAAGTCAGGAAGCCAGAAAGCAGCGTGGTCAAAACAGTCCGAGATCACAATAGCCAAGAGATAACAAAGGTCCGGTCCAAGGTCAAGATAACAAAGTAGCAAGGTAACAAGATGTCAGGAGCTAGAGCGACAGCAATCACACCAAGGGCTCATGCAATAAACTCTAGCAACAAACTCAAGCCTCTCTCCCACTTAAATCAGGGAAACTCTCCCTCGAGCCACCTGAGGCTGGTTTGCTAATTGTCTTTCTGCAATCCTCCTGGATCTGAGCCTGCAAGCACTCTTGGCCCTTCTCTCTTGATAAGAAGGCACCTGCAGGCACGCCTCGTCTCCAGAGTCACCACTAGGCTGTGGCACCATAGGAGGCCTTTCCTCAGCACTAGGACCTGGTTGGACTCCTGCTCTGGGGCTGGGGAAGCACAGCTGGGACCTGGCAGAGCAGAACTAACACCTGGCGTAGCCTCAATCAGCCCTTGCTCTGGAGGAGGCTCATCCTCCTCCTCATCCTCCGAGAGCTCATCTTGGCTGGCCATGACAAGGAGAAATTTGATTACACACCAAAACAGGACATGTTGGTAATCATAGGCAAAACTGAAACACAACAGTAGGAAACAGAGCAGAACCAAACATTTTAGGAGAATTTGGCCTAGGATCAAGAAATGAAGCAGAAGGGTAAGTGATCAAATTTTATGAAGGCAACATATTTTTTAAAAACCACAAAAAATTCTTCAGGCAGTCAAAGAGGTGACTATATACAACGACACAACCTGATGACCAATATAGAAATCAGATTAAGTACACATCTATGTAGTTGTTTGGGAGCCAGAAGAATTTCAGACTGAAGCCAGGGGCACTGTGAGGGTAGAATGCAAAAAGACACTATCTGCAGTCAAAAAAGGAGAAGAATCTTACTGACTGAGGAAACTGTTCAAGTAGTTAAGGACAGACAGGAAACGAAAGGAAAAATCAACAGAAAGAGAGTCAGACCCCTAAAAGCATCAATTCAATGATATGTACACAGGGACAACGAGAAGTACTATAACAATTGATGCAGAGAAAATGCGTAAGAAAGGCAGAACAAGAGATCATTTCCACAAGAACAACAAAAACAAAATCAAAAGGAAATTTAAACCAAGGGTGGAGATGTTGCACCACCAGCAAGGGATGCATTTAGGAATGTAAATCTTTGTAATTTGTAATTTTTTTCTTCCAGGAAAGAATAAATAATTTTATAATTTTTCTCCTCACTGCAAGATAGTAATAGACAACTCAGCATTTGTAAAGAATATTTGCCATTTAGGAATCATTCTGTGCAAAAATAAATAAATAAATAAATAAATAAAGTAGATATTGAGGATTTTTGTACAGAAAAATGCAGTTTTCTGTTCAGAAACGTCACATGGATTCTTAACAAGGAATAAGTTCTGAACTGCAGAAAGTCTCACCCATTTAGAATTCTCCTTCCAGCCACTTGAGACATCCATTACTCAACCATTTCCCCCAAATATTTTTGAATATACTTTCCTTCTGTAAGTCCTATTGCCCTGCATCCCCAGGCCTCTGCTTACCAGGGGTTTCCATTTGCACAGAGTGTGCTGAACCAGTACCATGCTAAGAAATGGGAAGAATATGGTCTGTCTTTAGCCCTGACAGTGGGCCATCTCTGCTAGCAGCCTGGCTGCATCTTGAATGCTTCCCACTTTGGTCAATTGACTGGAAAGCTGAGACCAATGCTCAGGTGACGGGGTTCTTGCCACAGACCTGAAATTGGAGTTCCCTGCCTGAATATTTTACCAGGGCATATATAAACCTCATTTTTTTTAACCCAAACAAAAGTGGTTTGTGTTTTCTTTACTTCTTCATTGTCTGTAGCACCATGTTCTTATAACTGCTAGGGCCACAGGCTACTCAGAGCACAACCACATATGGAGCAGAATGACTGCAGGTACATGGACACATAACAGAATGCTCAATTATGTTGAAAATGCACTCGTGTGGAGAAGTATTTTGAGTGGTGGGCAACAACTCAAGAGACCAGGGTTCAAATCCCTGCTCAGCCATGAAAACCCACTGGATGACCATAGAAAAATTACACTTTCTCAGCCTCAGAGGAAGATAAAGAAAAATCCCTCCGAGCAAATTCTGCCAAGAAACCCCTGTGTTAGGTTTGCCTTTGCATCACCATAAGTCAGAAAATGACATGAAGGCACACAACAACAAAACAGAAAATGGGCATTACTGGCCAATGGCTGAGATAACTGTGCTGATATTCTATTTCCAAGAAGTAGAGGGTTTTTTTTTAATGCAAAGAGAAGCATATAAAAATTGAATCCTGCACCTGTAGTCTGCCGTGGTGCTGAGAATTCTACTACTTCAGCCTTCAGCCATTTCATTCTCTTGCATTCATCTACCAATCCTGATTTATACTCTAATTACAGTGGAAATGTATGATCTCATGAATGAAAAATGAAAAGTCTGCTGAACCATTTTAAACATTGACCTCTTCAATCATGGAAAAGAAAAAGATAAACATAGGTGAGGTGCAGAACCAGCACACTTGGTCCCTAATGTACTACCACGCAGAGGGGAAAAATCCATTTTGCCCTTGACTAATGTAATTATGTGATCCCTTGAGAAACCATTAGCATCCCATAATTTATATGTAAGAAATGAATTTTCATTATATGTTGCCATTGCACTGCATTTAGTGTGCCTAGTTTATCTCTCAGGATGGAACCCATTGTGTCTGCCTGTGAGTTAATAGAAAATTGATTATAAACTGGAAAGGCATCAAGTTGAAGATGTCCAAAATATCATTAATTTAACACTGTGTGCTTCAGAGTAAAAGTTAAAAATTAGTTGGCCATACTTCCACAAGGCAACATTTGCTTTAGTTTAGAGCTACCTTCATATGATCTAGTGCTATCAGATGTGTTGGAACACAGTTTCCATTGCAGCCAGCCAGCCAGCTAGCTTACACAGAAAAAAAAAAAAACCATAAAATTCCACAGGATTTGTTTGTTTGTTTATTAAAAGCTCCTGAAATGTGAAATAAATCTCACAGCTTACCCATGGATGACCATTTGCTCAGTGGGGTGTCTTAATATGTTGAGACATCCTTTCTTGTTGCTCAGGCTACCCCTTTCTGAAGGCCAACTCTCTGGCACTGTGAGTGAAGCAGCCCTGATACAAACAGCATCAGGCTTTCAATCTGATGACTACTATGTTGTTGGTATGGGAGAATGTGTATGTCGATTGCTAGAAGAACGATGGTGACTCCTGCTGATGCTTATCTCCCACCTCACAGGGATACAGCACAAGGATGCTGTCTGAGCTTTCATTCCATCCATACTGTATAGAATCTCAGTCTACAAATTCTGATAATGGAAAAAGCAATGTTATGCTCTCCCAGTTTTGTGGGAAGATTCATTTAGAAATGCAAATTTTAAATGAAAGGAAGTTTCAAAATATTTAAATAGGTAAGTTCATTGGGAGTGATCTGTATGAATGCCTGTTCATAATTTCTTGAATTTGTGGTGGATCATAGATAGGATGAAAATCTCTCTGGAGGAAGAGGAAAATCACTGCCCACTGTCTTGAAGATAAGTATCTGAGGTGGAGGGAGAGAGATTCAGGATGGATACTTTTCACTAAGTAACTGCATGATTTCCATGAAACAGACATAGTTTCTCACTGCTGTCTCTTAGGCAGGGTACAGACCGCCAAAAAGAGGTGCCTTCTTGGCGTCCCTCTCTGCTGTGCCGGAGTACCGCAGCATACAAATTGCGCAGCGCTGTTGTGCAGCAAAGAAGGAGCTCCCAAAGGTGGCTCCTGTTTGCGGTGCCGCAAAGTGCCAAAGATGGCGCGGTTACATCACAGATGTGCAGCCCCGTTTAGAGGTGGCACAGCTGTGACGTAATCGTTGCGTGTGCCATACGTATGGTGTTGCGCAATTGTGGCGCTTGCATGACGTGCTAGAGTTGCGGGGTGTGTGCATGTGCTGCCCTGAGGCAACCCTAGCACGTTGTGGACGTGTCACAAAGGGCCCATCTGGACAGGGCCATAGACTGTGGGATTAAGGGTCCTTGCCATTTGTCAGCTAATTCTAGATTCTTTCCAGAGTCACTGTTATCAACTTCTGGTCACTTAATTTATGATAGTTGTTAAACCAGACAGGCCAAGTTAACTCAACACTCTACTTAATGTCAAGTCTTGGAGTCCCGGGCTCTTTAAATGGCATCAAATAAACTTGTTTGGTACTCTGTTAGACTATTTGTTATAAATATTCCTATAGACAGATATGCATAGACATAGACATATACCCCCCACCCCGGCATTCCAGTAGAAGCAGAGCCATAGTAATGTCTGGACCCTTCAGCTTCATTCCATTCCATACCATTATATGTAAGGCATCTTATATTAAGTCATATATCCAACATATTCATCTGGGCTATCATCTTAATACACAAACAATTACCCATGACAGAATATAATTTCATCTGTTACAGCAAGGGTTAATCTCCTAATGCAATTCTTGAACAACTCTCACTACATTAATAGTATTTAGGCATATATGTATCTTTAGCCTATCCTAACCAGTATAATTTAGGGCTCATCCAAGGATTTCGTCTTCTCTGGATCAGATTTGTCCTTTCTCGCTTGCTGCACCTCACACTTGGAACTGTTTTCCCTTATATCTAAGGATGATTTCCTCTTTGGCTAGCTTCAAATCTGAACTAAAGTTTTTTATTATTATTATTCCTGGAAGCATTTGATCTGTAGTTTGATATTGTTTGATAACCTAGATTGTTGATGTATTACCTGTTTTATAGTTTTATAGGGACATGGTTGTATTTTAATGGAATAACTTTAAAGATAATTTACACCTATGTATACAGGTATGAGGGACACAGTCGCTTAGCGGTTCAGATGCCAATTCTGATTATCATAAAGTCAGACAGTTGGCCTTTCAAGGCCCAGGTGCCATGTGATGGAGTGAGCTCCCATCACTAATCCCAGCTTCTGTTAACCTAGCAGTCTGAAAGCATGCAAATGCAAATACAAAAATAGATACCACTTTCAGTGCAGTTATGCTGGCCACATGATTACCAGAGTCATCTTCAGACATTGCTGGCTCTTTGGCTTAGTAATGGAGATAAGCACCACCCCTTACAATCAGTTACAACTAAACATTCATATCACGAGAAATCTTTACCTTATATAATGGTACTAACTGCAGAGAGTTTTATTTAAAAATGTGTATGGGTACATGCAAACATACAAAAATGATGCAGCTGCAAGAACCATATGGAGCTAATTGAGAGAAAGGTGTGAAAGATTGGATAGCATGAAATCAGGGGTTAGAGCCCTAAAGAAAGGGTTTCTTAGAGGACAGAGAGTGACTCAGCTGGAATTTGAGAGATACACAGTGAGTGAGAGATACCCTCTGTGCACACATGAGACTAGAGCTGGTCTAATATTTATATCTGATTTGTAGACTTGAAGGTACTTGGTGCAATTCTGCAGTGTAACAAAGACATGATGTTCTTCCCAGGGAATCTACAATGGGATTTCTGAACAACTGATGATTTTAACTTTGGAACAACAAAACATTGATTGGATTTGAGACAACCTCTGGATGGTTGGATAGAAAGATCTGAGAAGGAAATATGTTTTTTAATTATCTTGCTATGGGACGTTCTCATTCCCTACTGCAAGAGGATATGAGAAAAGCCTGGGAGAAGAATGGAGTGATCAACAAACCCATTTAACCTTTATTTAATGCTATCTAAATCCTAAACGTATTTTTGGGTCAGTGTGCCTTTCCCTTGGGAAGCTTCCTAATGTTCCAAAGGTCATTGTGACCTCTTAAAAACATGTCTAGCTCTAGATATCAAAATACGAAAATATGAAACTCTATATATCAACGAGATGGGTGTAGGGTATGCTAACAAAAGCAAGATGTACTTTAGAATATTATGTATTGCCACTAATATATTGCTTCTTTGCAGGTCTTTTAAAAATAGATGCCAGTCTTGTAGTATGCTCCACTTGACCTCTGTCCTTAATATTCAAAAGAAAATGCCTACTATGGAGGTAAAACAGATCAGCATTAAGAAGGAATATCTCTCCTGATAATTTTGGCTGCATTCATATGCTATCATGGTTCAGGGTACTGGAAATAAATGAGAAGCGTAAGCACACTCTCCTCTCTTTCCTCCTCACTGCTTTTGCATACCTTAATTGAAGATTTCTTGGTTGGTTTCCTCAATCTACAGCTGGCTGTAGTATAGGGATCAGGAAATCACAGTTTGAGCAATATCTCCAAGACAAGATAGCAAAATATTGTATGATCTATGACAACATATCTCTCCATCTTAACTGGAATGTAGTACTTTAGAGGACTGGAGTTGTGACATATAAATGTGGCTATCTGTTCTTCATACACTAAAAATCTAATCACTTGGTAGTCTTAACCTAATATTCAAACAATACATTTGTCTAATAACTTCTGTAACAGGTGAGTCTTCTAGAAAAGGCAACATGTTGGATTCTTATAGTGCTGCTATTCCATTTTTACCATTCTGTCTGCCTCCTGTTGCATTCTGAGGCTTGTAGTTTAGTAAGGCCTAAGAGCTCTCTGGCTGAGAATTTAAATAACACAGGGAGGCTCAGAGAAGCTGACATTTTTCTTGACTAAATGGATACCATGTGAGAACCTACTACTTCTACTATTCCTGTTACTTCTACTACTAACAACAACAAATATGAGATTATGAGTTTTATGCAAACATAAAAATGTAAATTTTTGTATAAGCTTTCTAATTCACCAGTTTTTTCTTCCATGTTTATAGAATTCAAACAAAACCAATTGCAAAATGGTAATATCTGGCTAGTATTTCATACATTCCAGAGCTGGTTGCAAAGTTAGTAGAGCTCATCAATCAATATAAATTGTATAGAACAAACAAACGTGGTACTGTCTTACTATGTCCAGTTAAGTGGAAGATATTGGTCTCATTTCTTCATCAGTAGCTTAACCATAAACAGCTGCTTTGAAAAGGCTGGTAAGATTGATTGCATCTCTTTCATGGGAATTTCTATATCAGGTCTTTCACCTTTCATACATCATTAAGATTTATTCAAAAGAAATGTCATCTCAACTAATATTCAGACATCCACCGGGTAAAAATATCTGCAGTTTGCATGTTTAGAAAGTTGGTGGTAAAAAAACACACACATCTAACTGCATAAATAATATGCTGCCTTTAGGTAGGGCAGGGTGGAAAGGAATTTATCTGATATCTAGTATCAGTTTTCCCTCCATGCTGTCTTAGCATAACTTCTCTGAGAAACTTGCTTTACTGTGGCTAGAGCAGTCAATCTCTCTGTACACCATGAACATCTTAAACCACAGAGAGAGACAATCTTCCCCATTTCTTGACTTCAGTGTTCAAAAGTTTATATAATCTGCCCAGGGCTGACATTCTGCTTCATCAAAGTGAGAATACTACCTCAGGGAGCAGATTCTAGTAAGCAGTAGTGGCAGCTTCTGGATGTTCCTTTTCAGATCTTGAATGACTGACTGCCTGTGTTGGAGGACAAAGCTGTGCATACCATTTGGCCTTTCCCGATTCTCCTAAACTAACCTACTACTTTGTGCAGTAGAAGATCATGGTCTTATCACTGATCTTATCACTTAAACAAAGATACAGCTTCATATTTTTCTGTACATAATAGGAGTAGGGGACACCATCTTGTATTTTATCTTAGAAAGAAAAATGCCTTGGGGCAAGCCTTGAAAAATCTGTTCATTTGATAGAGCCTATCCTGAATAGAAATGATTGCCTAGGATGCCAGGGTGGTTTGGCATATTAGTTGAAGCCTTATTGTTGGGTGGGAGGAGGGTTTTGTTTTTTGGTGTTTTTGTAGAAAAGGAAAAAATGTTTTACATAATAAAAAATCTAGTACCTGTACCATTGGAAATATGACTACAGCTTGATCATTCGGAGGAAGCTTGTGATTACAAGTGAAACCATCATAAATCAGAGATGATCAGTGTAAATAATTACACAGAATACACAAAGAAATTTTCCTATATGGGGGTTAATAAGCCAAAGTTACATCTGTGGATTCAGACCTTCATGAACTACATCATCTTGACCATCAGTTCTTGTTAGGGATGTAAATCTTAACTTATATTGTTTCAAAAGTTTGCTCCCCACTAGATTACCAGTAATCTTGTATTTTCTTAGATGGTCTCTGAGTAGTCCTTGCCTAAGAGAACCCTGTGAAATTTATGGGGTTGCCATAAGTTGACAAATGACATTAAGAAATATGTGCACACACACACACGTCTATATTTCAATTGCTCCTTTGAAAGTTTATCTTCTATGTGCAAAGAATTTTATCTATGAAGGAGTATTCTTCAGCCTGAAGTGGAATATACCATGCAAAGCTTTACTGCTTGAATAAGCTGATTTTATAAACTGTTCCTCATTTGTGAAAAATCTAGTTTGGAAATTATTCATATAAATATGTGAAAATGTCAAGTCAAATTGGTGTGTAGTATTTTCAAGAGTATTCAAACCCATCAAGCTAATGAGCACAAAAATGGCAACTGGTGGATATTTTTTTCCCTCTTGTCAAGGCTACAGCTGCATTTACAGAAATTTACTATGCAAAAATCATGGGTATACAATGACTAAAATTCTGTGAACTGCTAAATATGCCATTGTCTGGTCTGCCAGACAAATAGAGGACTTTATTATTATTATTATTATTATTATTATTATTATTATTATTATTATTATTATTTCAAACTTGAAACCAATTTTCTTTCCTGGAGAAAACACAAAGCACCTAACAAGCTGTATAAACAATCAGTTTAGCAGTATCAGTATTACAATGCTAATGTAAGCATCAGCATAACAATTTACACATGAGAAAATAAAAACACATCTAGTGCTGGGTAAAATCAGCAATAACAATAAATGGCTTCAAAATCATAAATAAAATTAATGTCTTAAGTACCAATATATACAGGACAAATGAGACTACAGGTGGAGGATAAATCATATGACTATGATTACATTCCCTGTCCAGCAACCCAAACACACAATGGCTCCTCCAGTGTAGGAAAGCTCAGTTCCAAAACACACTGCAGAAATAATCCAGTTTGAGATTACTTTAACTTCTGTGGCTCAATGCTAGGGAATTCTGGAAACTATAGTTTTGTGAGACATTAAGCTTTCTCTCTCAGAGAGCTCTGGTGCCACAATAAACTACAATTCCCAGGATTCCCTAGCACTGAACCTGAGCAGTTAAAGTGGTCTCAAACTGGATTATTTCTGCAGTGTTTTGGAATTTAGTTCCCATAGGTCCACAGACATACCAGTGGTGATATTAGCACAATAACCATAACCCAGGCATCTCATTTTCAGGCCATGCAATGGAGAATTGGCAAATCTTATATGGAATGGTAGGCGAGCAACTTTGGGTTGGTGGCATTCTCTCCAGTATGTGCTTCCTTACCTACACTATTGATTAATTGCTTTACTGCCTCCCAACCCTCAAAGTACAATGCAATATATTTAAAATATAGGCCACTACAGACATGATCAGGCCAGGACCGCAGTGACCACACACCCTGCTCCCAAACAGGCCGCTGCCACAGTCCCAAGCCAGCTTCTGGCAGCCACTGCTCCTTAAAGCTCTATATTTCACCCCCTTAGTGTGGCGTTGGAGCAGCTTCTGGCTGCTTTGGGGGCATGTGTCATGTAACCTTCAAGCACCCAAAGCGGCCAGAGCTCCTTTATTTGGCTCATTCATTTTGGGTTGAAGATTGGAATACTGGTCAGAAGCACTCCTTGGGAGAGAGTTCCACAAATGAATTGCCAACTACAGAGAAAGCCCTGGATCCAAAGAGTGATCAAAAAGCATCAAACAGAATACTAAAGAATGAAAACATATATATTGGAGATTTGATTTTCTACAGTTATGAAATGCCGAATGTATATCCTAAAGAATATCTACCAGTATTGAAAAGCACTCCTATCTACCCAGTTTTATACATCGGTATTACAAAACTTGGGGTCTTGGTATTTTTTTAAAATTAACCAATTAGTTGTTATTTTCTAGATCTCTCTGATGGCAGCACTTGTAGTTTTCTTCAGAGATTTACAGCATTTCTGTTTTTCTCACAAGATGTACAATGATTTATTTCCCATGTCAGTAACAGTGTCATCATTACTCAGGCATCCAACTGTGCAGCATGTTACGTTAATAAATCATCAAACTCTAAAATCAATACCTCAATGAATTGCATCAAATTAAAAACATTCCTATTCGATGCTTTTACCTGTATACTTGTAGCCTTGGTTGTCTGAGTTCATAAAACTTCCACTGGATAGTTAGGTCACAGCCTTTCTAAGCAGTTCCAAATAATCAATGTCAGACAAATCTTGTCAGTTGATTATTATTATTTTTCCCCTTTGCATTTAACTGTCAACATGTCTCCAGCGGATTATGGCGATGTTTGGTCTCTCTGTGATGTCATGAATTACAGTTTTATTGCAAGGCATCTACAAGAGCCAAAGATGAATTTGCACAATTTCTTGTGGGTCAAAGGATATCCCAATCAGGTTTTAAAATTTCCTTTCCATTTAAGATATATGTAAAACTAACATGATTGTTGCCCTCATCCTGCAAAGGCATCCAACATCAAATTTATTTTATAGGAATTCAGAAGTGATTTGTGTCAGGGCAATTAAATACCATGACTTGATTTACTGATATAACATTTTTGCTCTCTCTACATTTAATTCAGCTAGATCATCATCTAGCAGCCTGAATTGATGAGGTTCGACTATAGAAGCTGGTATAAGTCTTGCCTGTGAAAGACAATTTTATCCAGTGTGTGTGTGTTGTGCATGCACAGACATTCATATGCTCATCAGTACATAGAGAAGTAAATCTCCAGACAAACCTTCTGATGGCTAGTCTTTCATCCAGGGGGAAAAAAAGCCAAGTGTAACTAACATTAAGTCTAACTGCAAATAAATTGCCCCAACCAGAGTGAAGATAAAAGATTATTATCTGAAATCAAAATGGATCATTTTCCCCCTTTTCTCTTTTTATTTCAACTAACATTGCCAGCATTTCTGCTAGACACACCTTTAGACATTTATATGGCTTAGTCAGGGATCATGCTATGTGTCAATTATTAATTAGTTGTATTTGTTGTTGTTATTTTGATTATATATGGTCTGATTTTTCTCCAGTGCAGAGCACAATTCAGGAGAAATTAAGCATACTTATGCCTTCTGAATAACGAAAGAAATCTTGCACCTAGTGTACACTTAATCCAACATTCCAGGGTTCGTGTGTCAGCCCCTGTCAGGTATTGAGAGTACTTAGAACTAATTGAAATACTAAGGTCACTGAGCAACACTTGTAAATTCTGTAAGGTATTACATTTTGACTGACACCTTGCTGATGCAAATCAGTTCACTGGTTTTAAATCCCTTTTAATCAACACAGATGGGTAACACTCCATATGCATGTAATATTGGCAGTCTGATTGTACCATTTCATACTGTTACTTTGATTGCTATAATTTTATAACAGAATAACAATATGTTTTAAGTTGCCCTTGATGTAACTGTCATTACTCCCTACTGCAAGAGACAAAGTGCAGTCCTGCGACTGCAAGTGGTTCACAAGGATGTTTTTGCAACCCACAACCAATCCAGAATACACATGGAAAGGAACAAAACCCTTTCTGTCTCCTGTCATAGCTTCTTGAATTCTGTTTACTCAGACTTCTTTTTTCATCATCTCAACTCACTAGATGTTTCTCACTGGGAGAAGCATGCTTAGGGTAATGGGCTTCTGCAACATGGCAGGTATGTAAAAAGAGTTCAGCTCTTCTCATCCATCTCTTATCCTTTCAATTTCAAAACCAGACTTTCCCTACACTTCCTTCTTTATATGCAAGTAGGGAAGACACATGATGAAACAAATGTGGTTAAAACTTTTATGTTTAGTGTGACTCTCAAGTAATTGTTTTTAAATAAGCCTAAAACCTAGTTCACATCAAGTTGGAATAACAAGTGTGTAAATGTCACTGAACATGGTTCTATACAAAGGCAACAGCTGACAGTTGAACAAAACAACCACAAACTGTTATAAATCTGGTGGTGTTCTGTATTTCAATCTACCCCTCTGAGCTATCACTTTTATTAAATAATGTTGCCTTATGACTGTGGTAACCTGTGATATATCAGCTTTAAGGGGTAACTCTTCCTAATTAAACCTTTTGTGACTAAAAAAGTAAAGAAAGAAAAATGGGTCAGTTTAGATGTTTTTCAGTTCAGGCACATGCAAAGAAAACTCAGCCACCCAGGTGAAAAGCTTGTGGCCAATCAATTATTTCTCACAAAGCTACATTTTAGTGGTTCTACCAACTAAGAAATGGATACAGTTGAAGAATCATGGCATCTCACAGAGAGATTGTTAATTTGAAGTTTCCACCTGCAGACACAGACAAACAATGCATTTTGTTGTTTTTCCTTTCATTTGAGAACTGCCCTGACATAACTCATAGACTGTTAGTATTATTAACTAGCTGCCCTGCAGTCTTACTGTTTACCTCATCTTTATGTCTCTGAGTTTTGTTTTCCTCAAAATCAACTCCATGCTGCTCTGGTTACTTTTGAGAAAGACAGGCAGTTAAGTGGAAACCAAGCCAATCACTTTTCCTTTAAACTGTTGTTACTGTGAATAAAACTGTCTGATTTACAACTAACAAACAGCTTCCTGTTGACCTCATCAATTCATCCCAAGTGAGCAAGCCCCCTTTAAAGAAATTGAAAGCAGAAAGCCAGAAAGTTGAGACACTCACAATATATTGTACAGATTTTTCACATCTTTTGTTATTTATGCTAATGTCAGTGGGGTTATGCTTTCTAAGATTGCAATGTGAAGCTCCAGTGCATTTGTTTAACAGGCTGCAAAACAACTGGCAGGTGGTACCTTAGCATAGTTCTTCCAGCTCCACCTTAATCCACCAGTAGCTGTAGTGTGTACCGTGGAAGTTCCCTTGTGTTGACATCTGGCTGGCAGCCATTGCTCTCCAAGACATCCCACTTGCGTACTTTGTATATTTTATGCTGCAACAACAATTGTATACAATTTTGGTTAATGTGTTAGTTGTTTTAATAATTGTTGGACAGACATTGTTGGTCCCACCTCCATGTCAAGAGCTCCTGGTTTTCCAGAAGACAAGTGTATACCATTGAAGCCAAGTTATTTGAAATGGAGAAACTGATAGAAGCAGAGAAATTTGTAGATGACACCTTTAAGATGTGACAACAGCATCTTGTTTCCCAGAGGCAAGCTCATCTGCTGAGGAAGTAGGGTTTTGCTACATGGGAAAGGGTAATTATCACTTCATAGGGATAAATACCCTGTGGGATGAACATCTATCTTTTCACACCTAAGATACATTTCTGTAGGGAGGTGTTCCCAGTAGTGGGTACTGAAGCATAGAAATACGAGTTTGTGATAGGTGTAGGAAGAAATGTGACAACATGACATGTCAGCAAGAATTACATAGAGAAAGTTTGCCTTGTGATTCTAGAAGCAAACTTTAGACACAAAACTTTCAAACTTCCAGGGTCTTGGAAATGCCACTTATTCCAGGCATAGGCCCCACTAAATAGTGGGAACTAAAGGGATTCGCTGTGTAGATGAGACAGTGATGTCAAAAACAAGAAGTTGTATTTAATGGCACTGGGAAACATTGTAGGACAAATAGGCAATGTACAGAAGAGGTGGGCTCCACATGAACTCAAACTTTGGGACACTTTATATGAAGTAAGCATTACATTTTTTTAAAAAAACTAAACAAACCTAAATTTTGGGAAAGCCAAGAGGAGAAGGGGATCAGTCACTTGGATGTATCACCCCTAGATAATACGACTGAAAATCTTTCTGGTTGTCCACAAAGATGGAGGCAATGAAGAACCTAGCCATGAAAAACATTGTTATACACCACGATAGATTTGTAGCTACGTAGTGAATCCCAGCCCATTCCCAAATACATGTTAGCAGCCACTGTAATCAATGAGGATCTGTTATCCTGTTTCTTGAGAAGTGACTGACAAATGTTTCCATCCATTGTACAATACTCCTTTAATTCCTCACATGGGGGTGAGAACATCAGTCATTTGCTTCATGGTAACAAGTTGCTATAGGGGCTGCTAACTGGTAAGTGGGAATTGGGAGAGTTTCCCTTAAAAATTAAATTCCAGATGAATCTGAACTGAAAATAACAAAACACACTGTCCAAAATGTGAATTTAAATTAAATTAAATCCAGCCAATTGCAGCTCAGGAATTTCTAGGAAGGAGATCTGGCATGGAATGGTGGTGAAGGAAACAAACTAGAAGATAGTCTGGAAGAGTTGGATAGGAAAAGATGAAATATACTTAGTGCAATCACTAACAGGTTGAAAATCTGAATATGGTTTTGTGAGCTTTGAATGAGGCAAGAGTTCAGGGAATTCATGCCCAACCCAATCATTAGTTGCATTATTTTCTACAACTGTGTCTGACTGTTTATGAACTGATAAAGAGAA
>NW_024802935.1:1282936-1291677 GCF_019175285.1 Sceloporus undulatus | reverse complement strand
CTGGTCACAGATTACCACATGGGACTCACTGAACAGCACACTATTTGTCAAGAATAGCAGACATCTTGAGCCCTCAGTACCATATCCAGGAATGAATGTTAAGAGTGAAAGGGCAAGGCTCCTTAGAATTGAATCCTTGGGGCTGGAACTGCAGGGCCAGCCTGGGAAGAGGTTTCATCACATTTGGGTTCCTTGTTTGATGTATGGCATCAAAGAGGCACGAAAAAGTGGAAATAGTTATATTTATTTAACATTGTTTGAGGACTTTCTGAATCTTCTGTTCTCTGACACGTTCCTTTTTTCTATTTTTTTTGACACCTAAAGTATGGCCACATGTATTTAGCTTAATCACTATCTCCTCATTACTAATTCCTGTTCCTAAGTTTATAAGCGTGTTCATCACCTCCAGAATATGACAAGCTCTGACCTTTAAAATGTGTTCAGATTGCATCATTTTCTCTCTGTAAGAGAATTAATAGAATATTTCTGTAAAAAGAGCACGCATATATACGATAGATTTGGATTATTATTTCCATGGTTTGTACATCTTCCTTAATTTTAAAACATTTTAAAATTCTAACTTTTGTTTTGGTGTCCAAAAATAGCATTTCCAATTGTATGGTCTTGTCCTCCAAATAGCATTTGATATCATGGCTATCATGCACTAAATGAACATCTCTCTCAAGGACTTCCTTTTGCCATTTCATCTTCTCAGAAGACCCCTGGCACAACCTATGAGGACAGAAACAGGGCATCTGGCTACACTCAGGTGGCCAGGTGGCCCATCAGGGCACAATAGGGGTATTCTGAGAAGACACAATGGTGGAGACAGGTATGGGATGCACAGGGCCATGTATTGTGCCAGCTGTCACTGCAAAGTTTCAAGGAAACTCCATGACAAACAGTGGGACTGGACTTGGAGGAAGGAAGTGTGAAAATTGGAAGAAGGAACAATTTAAGATATGCAGTTGACACCATACTACTAGCAGAAAATAGCAAAGATTTGGAGTGTCTATTGAAGAAAGTCCAGGAACAAAGTGCAAAGGCAAGTTTACAGTTGAACATTATAAAATGCAAATAATGACCACAGATGATTTACAATAACTTTAAAGGAGGCATTGAAAACTTTTAAGTAGTTGAACATTTTCCATACATTGGCTCAGTCATTAATCAGAATGGAGACTATAGTCATGAAATCAGAAGAAGACTAGAATTTAAAAAGGAAGTTATGAAGGAAATAGAAAAGAGCCTGAAGTGTCAAGATATATAACTGAATACTAAAGTTAGGATTATCTGTGTTATCATGTTCCCAGTTTCTGTGTATGGTTGTGAAAGCTGAGCTGTGAAAAAAAGCAGTAGAAAGAAAATTGACTCATTTAAAATATGTTAGAGAAAAGTTTTACAAATACTGTGAACTACTAAAAAGACAAGTTTGTAATACAGTGGAAAGGAGAAGCCAGGCATAGTCAGACACGCATCCTAGACTTTAGGAGAGCGGATTTCAGTAAACTTAGAGAAGTATTGAGGGCGATTCCATGGTCAGAAATACTAAAAGATAAAGGAGTTCAGGACGGATGGGAGTTTCTCAAAAGAGAGATACTGAAGGCCCAATTTCAAACAGTTCCAGTGAGAAAGAAAAACGGGAGGTGTCTCAAGAAACCAGGATGGATGACTAAGGAACTTTCAACTGAGCTGAGTTTGAAACGGAACATGTATAAGAAATGGAAAAAGGGGGGAAATCACAAAAAAGGAATTCAAAGAAATAGCAGGCATGTGTAGGGGTAAAGTCAGAAAAGCTAAAGCGCAGAATGAACTCAGGCTTGCTAGAGAGGTTAAGAACAATAAAAAGGGCTTTTTTGGACATGTCCGCAGCAAAAGGAAGAAGAAGGAAACGGTAGGGCCACTGCGTGGAGAAGATGGCAAAATGCTAACAGAAGACAGAGAAAAGGCAGAATTACTCAACACCTTCTTTGCCTCAGTCTTCTCAGAAAAGGCAAAGGGTGCTCAACTTGAGGATAATGGAGCAGAGGACAGGATAGGGGCATTTCAGTACAGAATAAGTAAAGAGATAGTAGAGGAACACCTTATTAATCTAAATGAATTTAAGTCTCCGGGACCAGATGAACTCCATCCAAGGGTATTAAAAGAACTGGCAAATGTAATATCGGAGCCATTGGCAATAATCTTTGAAAACTCCTGCAAAACAGGAGAGATCCCAGCAGACTAGCGGAGGGCAAACGTTGTCCCCATCTTCAAAAAGGGGAAAAAAGAGGATCCCAACAATTATCGTCCAGTTAGTCTGACATCAGTACTAGGAAAGATTCTGGAACAGATCATTAAACAGAGAGTCTGTGAACATCTAGAAGGCAATGCCATAATCACAAAAAGTCAACATGGGTTTCAGAGAAACAAGTCATGCCAGACAAACCTAATCTCTTTCTTTGATAAAATTACCAGCTTGGTAGATGAAGGGAATGCTGTGGATATAGTATATCTTGATTTCACTAAGGCCTTTGACAAGGTTCCCCATGACATTCTTGCAAACAAGCTTGTAAAATGTGGGCTAGACAAAGGAACTGTTACATGGATCTGTAATTGGTTGACCGGCCGAAGCCAAAGGGTGCTCAACAATGGCTCCTTTTCATCCTGGAGAGAAGTGACCAGTGGGGTCCCACAGGGCTCTGTCCTGGGCCCAGTGCTATTCAACATCTTTATCAATGACCTGGATGACAGAATTGGGAGCATACTTATCAAATTTGCAGATGACACCAAATTAGGGGGAATAGCTAATACCCCAGAGGACAGGATCAAGATTCAAAATGACCTGAATAGACTAGAAAGCTGGGCCAAAGCTAACAAAATGAAATTCAACACGGAGAAATGTAAGGTATTGCACTTAGGGCGGAAAAATAAAATGCACAGATATAGGATGGGTGACACCTGGCTGAATGAAACTACGTGTGAAAGGGATCTAGGAGTCCAAGTAGACCACAAGTTGAACATGAGTGAACAGTGTGATGCGGCAGCTAAAAAGGCCAATGCTATTTTAGGCTGCATCAATAGAAGTATAGTGTCTAGATCAAGAGAAGTAATAGTGCCACTGTATTCTGCTCTGGTCAGGCCCCACCTAGAATATTGTGTCCAGTTCTGGGCACCACAATTCAGAAAGGACATTGAGAAACTGGAGCGTGTCCAAAGGAGGGCGACAAAAATGGTGAAGGGTCTGGAAACCATGCCCTATGAGGAACGACTTAGGGAGCTGGGGATGTTTAGCCTGGAGAAAAGAAGGTTAAGAGGTGATATGATAGCCCTGTTTAAATATTTGAAAGGATGTCATATTGAAGAGGGAACAATCTTGTTTTCTACTGCTCCAGAAAACAGGACCCGGAGCAATGGAAGCAAGCTACAGGAAAAGAGATTCCACCTGAACATTAGGAGGAACTTCCTGACAGTAAGGGCTGTTCGACAGTGGAATGCACTCCCTCGGAGGGTGATAGAGTCTCCTTCCTTGGAGGTCTTTAAACAGAGGCTGGATGGCCATCTGTCGGGGATGCTTTGATTTGGATTTCCTGCATGGCAGGGGGTTGGACTGGATGTCCCTAGTGGTCTCTTCCAACTCTACGATTCTATGATTCTATGATTCTATGAAATAAATGAGTCCTAGAGCAGATCAAAACTGAAATTTTCCTAGAAGCCAAGACTGAACTGAGAATTGTACTTTGGACATACCATGAGAAGAGATGACTCACTAGAAAAGACAATAATGCTTGCTAAAGTAGAAGGCCATAGGCAAGCAGAAGGATCACATTACAGGTGGATGGAGTCAAGGAAGTCATGGATCGGAGGCTGCAATACCTGAGCAGGGCTGTTGATAAGGTGACTTGGAGGTCTCTCTTCATTGGGTTGTGATAAATCAACATTCACTTGAGTCCAGTTAACAACAATAACAACAATCAGCAACAACATTATAATGAGAAGTAAATACAGTCGGTCCTCTATATCCACAGATTTTTTATCCATGGATTCAGCCATTCACATCTTGAAAATATTTTAAAAATATATAAATTCTAAAAAGCAATCCTTGATTTTGCCATAAAGATTTTACTATAACATTTTACTATACCATTGTATATAATGGGACTTGAGCATCCACTGGTTTTGTATGCATGGGGATACTGGAACCAAGCCTCAGCGGATACCAAGGGCGCACTGTTTTCCTAAAAACTGTGTTGATGAACATGAAACTGGATTATCAGAACTGCAGAAGAATATGCATCCCATTTTTTAAAAGTTCTTTCATAATGCATCTAAGGGCTCAAAGTATGTTAATATCAGTGGCATTAATAACACAGGTCCAAAACATGAGACCACTTGAACTGCCCTGGCTCAGTGCTAGGGAATCCTTGGAATTGTAGAAGCAGAGCTGTCTGACATTGTGGCATCAGGGCTCTCTGATAGAGAAGGTTAAATGTCTGATAAAACTACAGTTCCTAGAATTCCCTAGCATGGAGTCAGGACAGTTCAAGTAGTCTCAAACTGGATTATTTCTGCAGTGTGTTTTGGACCACAGTTTAAGCAACAATGTCTCTCCAACCAATTCTAATGTGACTCATCTATGGTCATGGATGACCATAGTCTTTTAATAGTATCTTTGAGGGTCTCCACAGCATTCTTGACAACTGTATTATTGACAATTTGGCAGCAAATCCCTAGAAGCCCTTTTAAATAATGTTTGAGTTAAATGAGTTTTTCTAATTTGCTGCTGCAATTTGGCATCATTGCTTGCTTCCAAATTTCAGCAGTCAGTTGATGGTGAATGTGTAGCATACATACAACATTTCTGGGGATGAACATTCATTACTTTGTCCCGCGAAAGTTGCTTATCTCTGCTTAATGAACAGCTAAGGCTAGGAGTCCCCCCCCTCCAAAAAAAAAAAAAATTCTGCAGAACCTTTGAGCCACATAGTATGACAGTATGCTGCATCAATCAAAGTGGAGAATTAAATATTAGAGATTTCCAAATATACTTTGATGATTGGACATCTGCATATCTAATGAAACATAATCTCATGGCTAGAGACTACAGATATGAATTTGTCGCTATAAAGTTCATAACAATTCTTTCCTCACCTATACATCCATCTGTGTTTTAAGTTTTAACACCTTTAAAAACTGCTGATCTTTAGCATTCATTAACTTGCTACGTGCCCCATTTAAACACACACCAAAAGAATGCAGAACTCATTACACAAGAATCTCCTGCTGGGATATAACTACACTTCATTGATTTGCTTAGTTTGATTTTGTAGATTAAAAAAAATTGTGGCATAGTTTTAGTACAACTCTTACACATAACAATTCAGCTGCAGATGCTTAGGACTGGTTGTGCTGATGGGGCTAGGGGAAGAAAACAAAACTCTCATGCACTATTTTAATTATACAGTGTCACAAAAAAGAAGGGGAAATCATTTCAATGGATAGTCAATGTTTTTTAAATCTTTTCTCTGTTTCAGTGCTCCTACCTTTATCTCCCTTTATAAAATTCACAGAAACACATGTTCAAAGAAATAGCTTTCAGAGAAAGCCATTGAAAGACACTATATTTTATATTGAACAAAAGATATAGTTTTTTATCTACTGTTTAGAGAAGACGTTTGGCCTATGAGTACAAAGAGAAGGTTATGATTTCCTTCCAAATGCTGCACACACTAAAGGTTTTGTTTGAAAAGAACTGTGAAGTATTACTTGACAACTGAAAGGCAAATATATCTAAAAGTATTTCCTGAAATTCTTAACAATGAAGAGATATACATACTCTTTAAAGCTTCTCCGTGTTATAACACAGTTCAGTGGGTAATTCTTTTGGTTTCCATTGTTACATACAGAGCCTACAGTGCTGAACACAACTCAAAACCATTTTTTTAGCATGTGGGTATTTGCATACATAGCCAGTCAAATGTGAATCAGGTTTCTAGCAGCATGACTAGCAGTTGCATCTGCATTGTACTATGTGAATCAATTATCTTACTAAAAATATGAGGTGGTCTGTTACACATACAGATAAAAAGTACTTCTTTGTGTAGTTTGATTGTGTCTATGCCCATTTTACTATGACTTTAAGGACCTTTACATGAAAGAAGTGAACACTAAATAAAAAAGAATATTTACCAGGAGATTTGCCTTCATTTTGCATTATTAGAATCAGAATAAACACTGCAATTCATAATGCAATACAAGGCTGCAGTCCTATGCAGACTACATACTCAGTCTACCCATTCACTTGCTCTGTTCATTCATCTGAATGAAACAGTAGAGTTCTCAATTGATAGGGTAGCTTATGCCACTTTAAACATAGGTTGCATACATTGCTTTGAATATTCTTTGTGTGAATTCCTGGTAAGAGGAAAACTAGCAAATAAAAAAGATTAGGGTCTCACCACAGATACACAAACCTCCTCGACAAAGGCCATCATAAATGCATAATCAAAAGACCAAAAGAAATTAAAGAATATAACAATTATTAAAGAAAACAATATTTACAGCTAATATGAATAATAAATAAGAATACAAAGATACGGAAATGAATGGAATATCACAAATACAACCAACAAGGAAATGTGCATGGAATGGTCAAAAGTGATATTATAAAAGTGACAGACAAATTAAGATGCAGGGAACATTATTTCAGAACATAACATGATAAAGCAAATATTATTGTTGTGTCCGTCAAGTTGTTACCGATTTATGACAACCCTAAGGTGAACCTATCATGGGGTTTTCTTGGCAAGATTTGCTCAGATGAGGCTTGCCATTGCCTTCTCAGGAGGCTGAAAGAATGTGGTATGCCCAAGGTCACCTAATGAGTTTCATGGCTGATATGGAAATCAAATCCTGGTCTCCGGAGTTGTAGTCCAACACTCAAACCACTACACAATGATGAAGTTAGTACAAAATAAATCATCTGTAATAATTTGAAGACATATGAAGTCTAATCTGTGTTTTAGAAAAAACCCCAAAGTCAAGTTATAGGCAAAATAGATTGTTCTTGTTGTGTACCTATCATAGGGCTTTCTTGGATGTATTTGTTCAGAGTGGTCCTTAGGTTCGTCTGAGGAACAGAGAGTTTGAATTGCTCAACATCACCCATTAGGATTACATGGCTGAGCAGGGATTCAAATTCTAGTCTCCGAGTATCTTAGTTCAACAATCAAGCCACTACACCACACTTGCTCTGTATGAGCTGCAGTAAAAATTCATGTTCTAGAACCCACAAACCTAAAACAGTTTTTCAATAATAGGCAAGAAATATATGATGTCTTGTAAAAAGGGTAATTTACTCTCTGGCAAGACAACCACTCCGAATATTGTTTTTAGATTTATTCTATCCCATTTCTGCTTGTCTGTGGTTTTTTTTTTTTTAAAAAAATGCATGGAAATTGTACACATTTTATGGGCATTTCTTGTACATATTTTTGTCTAACATAAACATTTTTAGCAATTTTAATATAATAATATTTTACACTAATATTTTTACAGATAAACATTCTGCACATTTTTGTTCTAAGATTGGCTGCAGCAGAGGGATCTGGGTGGGGCATGCACACACCAGGCCTTGATCTCTGCTGGGAGGGAGGGAGGGAAGGGGACATGCCATCTGTGAATGATCAAAACCATGAATGGCAAGTCCGTGGATACTGAGGAACGAGTGTATGTACATTTTGTTTGGGGAATGCCATTGAAAAAATTGGAGAAGTAAGCATACCAAAATAATAACAAAAGAAATAACCATACACTGCTTATTTAAGATGAATATAATCTTGAGGCAATTGTCTTATTCTGCCTATTCAAATCAACATAATCTTGAGGCATCTGTTTCATTTTGCCTAATGATAGGATGGACTCTGGCTGCCAGCTGAAAAAGACAAAACAAAACAACATGAAATGAGAAGTGTAGTCTGGTTCATTGCCATGGGGAACTTTTGGAAAGTACATGATGTAAGGGGAATTATTCAGGTCCATTGTATTCTGAATGCTGCCATCTATAGTTATCTCCTTAATTGGAACAGAATACAGTAGCCAGTCTAGGCTCACACGGCAAGCTTTTCCACACCACATGACCATTTGTTTCCTATCCAAATCTTCACCTGTGCCTACTCAGTGTTATTAGACAAGGTTCTAAGCAGAAGAAAATTTAATCCAATAGACATGCAACAGGCCTCAGAGACAAATAGTATGCAGGCAGCAAATCCATTTTAATTATGTGTTAATTATTTATTAATTAAATTGTTTATTCTCATACTTCATCTGAAATCTCAAGTGTCCTTGCAAGAAAGCTGTATGTCTTCTTTCTGGCAGTATTATGACTGTGTCTATTACATTTAGATAAGAGACACAAGGAATGGGTGTGCCTAAAATTCAGCCTCTAAATAAAGAGATTTCGTTAGCACTGGAACATCTACATGAAAACCAGAGCTCCCTGGTCAAGTCACAAAAGTACAATGGATTGGAACCAGAGTTTAGCAGATGCCATTGTGCTGGTAAAAGTAGATTTCCCTGTCCCCTCTTCCTTGAAGCAGCTTTTTCAGATCTCTGAAAATGCTGCAAAGAGAGTCAGAGACACTTTCACCTTACTAAATATAGCTGAAGGAATGAGGGGTGGGGGCAGAAAAATCATAAATAGAATCATAGTTACATAAAGCTGTAAGAGACTACAAGGGCCATCCAGTCCAGCCCCCCCCCCC
>NW_024802935.1:1272696-1279936 GCF_019175285.1 Sceloporus undulatus | reverse complement strand
AAATTTTTGAATTAGACATATTTCTACTAATTTTTGAATTTTGAATTCTGTCCCACTAGAAACTGTTTCAAATTGCTTTCAAATTTTGAATGAAAAATTGTCCCTAGTAACAGAAGCTAACTTAAGTATTAACTTTAGAGCAATGTTTTCCTTATCTTCGATGCCTAAGCTGCAATATCATGACCACTTACCTGGGAATAAGTGCCACTACTATCAAAAGAACTGACTTTTCTGTTGTGTTATTGTTAATTGCCCTCAAATTGATTTAAAATCATGACATTCCCGTTGATCAGTCATCTGTAAGAATTCTTGTTCAGGCCCTGTAGACTCAAGCCCATGCCTCCCTGAATGAGTCTAACCATTTGCTGGCTGGTCTTCCTCCTTTCTATTGCTTTCTGGCTTTTCCAGCATCATTATCTTTTCTGAGTCATGCCTTCTCATGATGTGGCCAAAGTACAACAGTGTCAATTTAGTGATGAATACGATTGTGTTGTTGTTGTTGTTGTTGTTGCATGTCTTCAAAACTTAAAATTTTTATTCTTTTAAAATTTTCTTTAAAAACATCACTTTTTACCAAATTTCCACATCAATCACATGAAAATATGTATATGTAAATGCCTTGAAGCTGTAGGTATAATACTGTAATTTAAAGGTATAATTTTAATTTTGCTAGTTTTTGATGTCACAACTATTACCATGATATTTGTGATATGCAGGAATTACTATTAATGAGTAACATTAGTACAAAAACATGACTAAAGATTCTGTATGGTGTGGGATAGGAGGAGGAGGATGGAAGGAGACACCAAGAGTTACCACACTGGGTAACACCAACCCTTGTGACACCATTCTCTAGCACTATTGTTCTAGATCTAGAGTGTCTGATTTTGTAAAAAAAAAAAAAAGTGTGTCTCCTGCACTAGATCATTGTATTTTTACCTTAAACAATAAAAGACCAATTTTCTAATTTGCTAAATTCAATTTCTGGACAAGGTGCTGAACCCTTTGTTTTTTCCGCCTTGTAATGTTAGTCTAGCACTATAGCCCAGAGGTTAAATAAGTATCTCAGGGGTATGGATGGTAAATCTCAGTTCTCCTGGTTCCTGTTGGATGCCAACAACCATGAAACAGCTTTTCATTCCACAGCTTTGGGACACTCGTGATACACACACACACACACACACACACACACACACACACACACACACACGGGTACGGAACTGTGCAGCTTTTCTATGAAAGCAATACATCTTTTCCAGAAAACTGCATAGTTTTCCTGGACTGTGAAGCTTTCATCACAGAAACAGAAAACTGTTCAACATTCATACCAGCAAAGGCTACAGCTTCACTCAACCTGAGTTTCTTTTCCTACTGCATAACATTTGAGTTTTGCAACATTCAAACTGAAAAGGCTAAAGCCTGAGTTTGCCTGAGTTTCTTTTCCTGCTGTGTAACATTTGGTTTGCACAATATTCAAACCAACAAAGCCTGCAGCCATGATACTGAACTCTCTCCACATTATCTGCATTTTTACAACTATATGGTAAGAAACAACATGATCATTTTCCTCAGAAAGCTGCATAGTTTTCTGTATATAGTGAAAAGACCACAAAGCATGTTTTTTTTAGAGCAAAACTGTGTAGATTCCCAAACTCCTGCAGTTTTCTCAGACTCATATGCAGTTTTCAAAGACTGTGTAGCTTTTTGGAAACATAAAGCGTTCCCTCAGTTGTGGAAATTTTGTGTGTCATTTTTCTTCCTGTTGAGGTATTTCAAGGAGCAGGAAGCTCCAAATTTGGCCCTACTTGTGAAATTGATAAATTCCACTTCCATACCTACTCAGGAGAATTTCAAAGCAGATGTCAGAATAACTGCAAAACCCTGGTCCCCCTCCCCCTCCAAAGGAAAAATAAAGAAAGAAGAAAAAACAGATACAAAATGGCTTACAATGTCACATAAAGTTAATCTGGGTACACCCATAGTCTGAAACTCTTTTCTTTTTCCTTAGCTTGCTAAAATAGAAAAGCAATATCTTTTTAATGTTATTCTTCCGGTGACTGTAGTGGTACTGCATTAAAAATAATAATCTGTTGTTCACATGTACGCTGCATCCTACTGTAAAAGAGGCAGATGCATGCATTACAGTTTTCCTTGCTTGGCCAATCCAACACTGCATTATTAAGCCATATCTTGGCACTCTGCAGACTGTCAACTGACTGAAGATCTTTTCAAGCCAGATCTGTGTTACAGTTTCTAAGCCATACTGCCCTCATCCCATCTGTAGCACATGTATTTTCTCTGTCTATGCCACTGGTTCTTTTCCAAAGACATCTGTTACTGTCAGGTAGAGCTGTGACTCTGTTTGTGTCTTCAGGCACATAACAGACCATTCTCATTAAACATCACACTGTTCTCTGCCTATAAATTGGCCCACGTTTACATAGCTATAAATCAGGATCCCATGCTGGAAGAATTCAGGAGTGGAGAAGCCGCAGTTCATTGGCTTATGACAGCTGAGGTGCGGGAATGGAACACGTCATCATTTCTGATTGCAGTCATCAGTGAAGTGTTAGTCACACTATGTATTGATGATAATATGAGGGAAAACATGGCATGAATTTTATTTCTGTCATAATACTGGCTCACCTTTTCTGAGCATATGTTCTTGAAACAAACCAACTAGGTTTATTACACAAAATTCAATACTAACTAGAGCACTATTCATGGTTTGACTAGAAGAAGAATGGCATTATGTAGCTTGCCAAATGTCTAGTGCCCCCCCAATGAGGTAATCCATGACTAAAACAAAATTTAGCTCCAAAATAGATATTATATAAAGATCCTCTAGGCATATTGTTGTTGTGTCCCTTTGAATCATTTCCAACTTATAGAGACCCTAAAATTAATATCTCACTGGGTTTGTTTGGCAAATTGTTCACAGGGAGCTTGACTTTATCTTTCTCTGAGGCTGAGAGGGTGTGATTTTCCCAAGGTCATCTGGCAAATTTCCATGGCTGAGTGGGGATTTGAACCCTGGTCTCCAGAGTCATAGTCTAACACTCAAACCATCGCTCTGTGCTGGCTCTCCTAGACACATTTGTTGTTGTTAGATGCCTTCAAGTTGACTTTGACTCATGGTGACCCTGTGAATGACATCCTCCAAGAACACCTGACCTGAACCATTCTGCATAGTTTCTACAGGCTGCTGGCCATGTCCTCCTTGACTGAGTCTATCTATCTGGTATGTGATCTACCTTTTACTTTGTTTTAAAACTATCTCCCTCCCTCAACCTTTTACCCAAACTGGAAATGACTCAAATGTGTGTTCAAGGGGATGAAAGTGTGATCTCAAATCTTCCACAGTGGACCATGCCTAATCCAGATGATTGAATGTATTGATGTAATCCAGGTTGTACATTTAAATGGCTATAATAAAAAGCAAATGGCATCTGTCATAGCAGTAAAAATAAAAATATAATCTGAATTATTAACACAGTCTTGTTGCTAATTGTCATCAAGTTTATTTCTATTTATGGCAACCTTACTTCAACATATGGCCATCCTTAAAACAGTCTTTTTAAAACATAATCCAAATGATTTATTAACAGCATGCTGAATTATTTCTTTTAAAAAGTTGTTACTACCATGGCCTAAGGTCAACATGATCCATGCACCGTAACACTGGTTTTAGGTACAGACAGAGTGTAGATGGTAACAGGTCTCTACCCCAAACTCACCCTCTGCAGCTGATAGTGCTGTCCAAAAGATTGCTGCAGGCAGTTACCCAGTACCCCAGAACAGTTTCTTGATGTCAAATGTGTGTCCAGAAGAGAAAGGCAATTGTCTTCCTCCTGATTCTACTGATGTAGTTTCATTATGAATAATAATAATAATAGTAATAAGGATTTATTTATAGCCTACCCAATCACAAGGAATCAGGGCGGGTTACAACAATAAAGAAAGTACAAAGCAAATAAACAATAACAATAAAATAATGAAGCAATTCACAAAGCAATAAATAGCAAAAAAAAAAAAATACATAGCAATTCACAGCAGCAATAAAATTAACAAAGCAAATGACATAGCAAAAAGAGTAAAATAGAAAATAATTCCCATTATCAGTCCCCCATCCCAAGCCTAAAAACAATATAAATGATACATAGTCTTAAAACATTACAATCTAGCACCATAGGGGGAAAGGAAAAAAACAAAAACAAAACAACTGGGCTCCTGTGCTTCCAGAGTCTCTCTGCTGGTGTTTTCTGAGAGAGGCAGGTGATGGATGGTTCTTGGGGTGGCAAGGCAGCTTTTTAAAGTGCTGCTTGTCTATGGCTTGAGATACCAGTCCTATCCAACAGGGTGTAGCTATGGGATGGAATTAATGCATTGCCCTTCCAAATAGGAATTCTTCCACCAAGTTTTCCCTCAGTCCTCAAATTCCTAGCATTTCAGAGAGTGAGACATTAGAATCATTCACACCTAGAGCTATTACATTTTCTGTGTTTACATTCCCTTGGTAACTTTGTCCAACCGTTTCCTTTGGATGCTTAATGAAAGCTGTGCTGAAGTTTTAAGCTACTGCAATGTTAGAAAATTGTGAAATGAAGGAAAATTTCATTGGGGAGGCAGAATTCTTATTGGGGAAGCAATGCCCTAAATTTGCTCTCTGCCATAGCTGCACACTGCATTCATGTTTACTTAGGGGTAAGCTGCACTATGTTCAATGGGATTTCAGTTAACTCCCCATGGGATTGCAGCCTTAATTAGTTATATGACAAAAATGTATATAGCATAAAGTCCGAAACTTTACTGAAGAGGAAAAGCAACAACTTGAAACCATCCCTTGCTAATATATTTATCTCCAGCCAGATGCCTGTTACAATCCAGACATGGGAGAGGGGGGATAACTACATGTTGAAAGATCCTTCAGAAACAACACAATGTCAATGATAGTTTAATTGGACAAAAGAAAATAATTTGTAATCCCACAGACAGCAGTGATGAACTAAATGTCAATAAAGGGAATCTGAGCATAAATTTAATAGACCTACTGGAAAGGCAATGCCAGCACAGACCTTGAAAGCATCAGATTCTAGCCAATAAAGATCAGTTATCTGCTTGTCTAACTGTTATCCTTATGAATGTGATTAGCAAAGGTGAAACAAGGCATCTCCAGGGATTTGTCAGTGAAGGACATCTATGCTTTGAAACAGGCTATCAGTTTGCTTTTCTTAAAAAGCAAGGGGGGGGATCTACATCTGTCTTTAGGTTAGGTTGTTCCTACTGGGCATTGCATCAGAACCAATCATCCTTATTTCTTTAACTACTGTAAACTTCTGTCCAGACACATATAAGCTTTTCTTTCTAAGCTGTTTCACTTTTAAACCATTTGTTTTATTTATTTTTAAAAAACCAACAAAGGATTCTTTCAAATCTGTAGCCAAATCAAAGAATACATTAGAAACTTTAAAACATGTCATATAATAAATTCATAAGTCCATTTATTCATCTTGGTCTAGAGGTGAAGGGATGAGTTGTGTGTGTTTTTAATTTTGTGTGTCTTTGTTGTTTGAAGGCCACTGTGGTCACTTCACATGTTACCTGTGAGAGCCTTTCGTTCAAATGAAAAGCAGCATGAGAACACAAGAAAGGTCACAGTGTTCCAAAGAGATAGTTGGGTCTGAAAGATGTGGGACACTTAGGTCCCCAAACCCACTCACATGTGAAATTTAGCATATAGACTTGGGTCATTCACTTCCTTTTATCTGGACCTATCACACAGGATTATTTTGAGGATAAGTGAACCATATAAGAACTGTGAAGATCTTTGAACACAGAAATGTCTTGGAGAAATGAGAAGTAATTGAGAATTCAGGGAAAGCTGAAACCTGGGAAGTGAATGCCAGCATCACAACTAAAGAAAATGGATCTCATAGAACAAGATTGTCTAATTAAAATTGTGCATGTTTCTTTATAAACTGGTATGTCTCTTATATTTTCAGTTGTTATATATGTTTGTATATTAGTTAATTATATATAATGAGCAAAAAGAAATATAATAATATACATAATAAATATTTCACTATTTGACACAGGCAAGAAAAAGTAATATGAGGACCGATAAAGAAATAAGCCCCCTGCTGCTTCAGTTCTCAGGCTACTGGCTTTGGGAAAATCCTCCTCCCCACCACCAACAGACTTTCTCCAATGTAATCTTGCAAATTTCATTTTGTAATATGTATACAAACCAAAAGAAAATGAGCTGCAGCTCTTAATATTCAGATGAACTTTATGACCTACAAAACTGGATTCTGAGCATTTACTGATATGGCTCACATTGTGAATGTGGGATTTGTGCATGGTTTACTTCCACTGAGCCAGTGAAGTGGTTTGGGGGGAAAAACAAAACAAAACAAAACAGAGGCCCAAAACTGGTCTTGATTCCCTGATTTTGCCATAGGCATATGCACAAATGAGCTTCATTAGGCTAAGCAGCCTGATGCAGATGGACAGAGCTAACAAGACTGGTGGTCCTGCTGTGTATACAAATCACCCTATTGTGATTCTACCACTCGTCCATACAAGAACATTTAGTGAACATTAAACTGATCTCTTTACAGGCAGTCTTTTCTCCCAGATCTACTGAAATTTGGCAACCCAGCCAAATGTTCCTATTTACTATTAGGGAATCACTGGCCTGTGTAATACGGTTGCTCAAAAAATTCTGGCAATGAGAATAAAATGTTTCATGTTAAGAGACAAAGGCCAGCCTATGATATGTCTAGATTGTATTCCAAGATATATTGTGATTGTACCCCCACTGATGGAAGACAGCAGAAAGTCAGAGAGTAGTACAAAATTATTCATGGTTCAGTTGGTACAACAAAGCCAAGCATTATATAACAGGCCACCTTTCTCAGTTTGCCCACTTTCTGAATCTCTCAGTGTTTCTGTTACAAGCCGTATTTTGTATTTACCTTAAGGACTGAGTTTATGTATTGGATTGATCTCTCTGAAGTTGCCAGGCTGAAAATAGGTTCACCCATAAGATTTTTATGCTGCTGTCTATTGTGCTTTATAGTTTATTTGTTGTTTGTTTTTTTTCATTCAGTTATTCAAAATATATGTTATCACTTTTAGAAAAGAATCATAGGCCTGTTACAGGCTGCCAAAATAAAGCTGCTTCGGGTCTCTTTGGAGGTATGCTATTTAAATGATGCATGCATCCTAAGAATCCGGA
>NW_024802935.1:1263393-1269696 GCF_019175285.1 Sceloporus undulatus | reverse complement strand
TTGATGGCAAGGTCTCAGGTTGGAAGGATATGCAAAAGAGGATTAGTGGCCCGATACACACGGGCCAAAAGTAGCGTGCCACTACCAATACTAGGGTATGGGAAAACTCAGCAATCACTTGCTCCCAAACCCTAGAACGTATGGGCACTGCCATGACTGTGCAGCACCACTCACATGGGGCGCGTGCCCATGATGCAAGCGCTGCACAGCATCCATATGTCACTGCACTGCACTTGTGTCACTGACGCGCCACAGTGTGCTAATGCTGCACTGATGGCGGCACCCACATGCGCTTAAAAGAACCCTAAATGATAGGGTGACTTGGAGCAGAGGGAGCCCGCATGGTTTGATTGCTGTGGGCTCCCTCTGGAGGAAAAACAGGCAACTCCAGACTGCCCTTTTGGGGTGGTCTGTCAAGCCCAAGTGTCTGCTAATTGGGGATCATTGACTCTGGGTCATTTGCATTTGCTGAGTGCTGATTTTGCTAATTTGCAGGACTTTGTTTACTTTAAGGGTTTCTTCTTTCCTGTTGAAGTTGTCCAAATGTTTGTGGATTTTAATGGCTTCCCTGTGCATTCTGACCTGATAGTTGTTGGCATGGTCCAGAATTTCAGTGTTTTCAAACAGCATTTTGTGCCCAGAATGGTTTATAATATGTTCTGCTACTGCTGATTTTTCTGGCTGACTCAGTCTGCAGTGTCTCTTGTGTTCCTTGATTCATGTTTGTACACTGCATTTGGTGGTCCCTATGTAGACTTGTCAACAGCTGCATGGTATGCGGTAAACTCCTGCGGCTGTGAGAGAGTCTCTCTTGTCCTTCACTGAGTGCAGCATTTGCTGGGCTTTCTTGGTTGATTTATAAACCATTTGGAGGCTGTGTTTCCTCACCAGTTTCCCTATTCTGTCTGTAACTCCTTTGGTGTATGATAAAAATACCTTCTCTTTGGGTGGTTGCTTGTCTTCACTCCTCTGGGTCTTTCTTGTTCTGGCAGCTCTTCCTCACCACCTGCTCCTCTCCTTCCTCATTCTTTACACTCAAAAAGAAAGATATGATCCCTTAAATGACAATCATTAGGTAGCTTAGATGCGGTACATGCCACCAACAAGTAGCATATCAGCATTAATTCTAGGGTTAGGGACTGCACGGCAACTGCACGGTCCCTAACCCTAGTACATGTGGGTGGCGTAACAGTGACAGTGCCTTGTGTACACGGGCGCCGCCATTGTTACATAAGTGCCATATAGCGTCCACACGTTGCTGCATGGCACTTAAGTATTGAGTGTGCCAGTGGCGCACTTGTTACACCACAGCTCAAAAAGAAACGGATTTTTCCAAGTTCTTTTTGCTGCGTAGGGAAGCCATGCGGTTTGTCAGCTGCAGCTTCCCTCTTGAGGCAGTTAGGCCACCAGCAGGCTTCCCTTTTTGGGCAGTCTGTCCCTTGCCTAAATTATTGGCACAAATTGTTAATGGAAAAACAATAATGAAGTTTCTGGACAAACTAAGATCAACTTAGGTGTATAGGAAACAAAGTTTGTGAACACTGAATCATCAGAAAGCAAAGGTAGTACTATCTCAGCTATCCATAAAAAAAGTTTTGTATTTTGGAGCATTTCAGATTTTTGAATAAGGGATACTCAACCAGTATATCCTTTTGAGTTTCATCAGAACAGAGGGAACTTTATTGTATACTGTTGAATCACTAGGTAAATTGCAAATATTAAGGAATATTGACTCTTTAATAATCTCTATTGGGAATCTGCAGATGGAAAGAAAATGTTGTGCAAAAATGAGGCAAAAAGGCTATATCTCAATTGTACAGTAGCATATACATTTTGGTTTTGGTGTGTGTGTGTGTGTGTGTGTGTGTGTGTGTGTGTGTGTGTTTTAAGATTTAACATATCTGCAAGCATAGAAAGGGTGAAGACATCAATTTCACTCTTCCTTATTGAACATTTAGGGAAAACTTGTACTCCATCCATCAACTTGGTGGGCCACTCAGCTGGCAAGCACCAAAGGTGTTGATCTCAGCAAGATAACCTTTTCAATCCATCATCATTTACTGTAAATAGGATTCTGTTAAAAGTAGAGCAGAATGATGAAGACAGAAGAAGTACACTGCTGTGCTTTTGTAGGGTTTCACTTTCAAAAAAAGAAACAATTGATCACACTGCAGGCTCTGCTTTAGCTCTCAATGTCTGTTATTATGAGACATCTCAGATTCACAGGTATTAAAGACAGCTTTATTGTCTCCATGTGGGTTTAGGAATGAACAGAAATGTTGTAATGTTTTTGTCTGCCTTCATAGGATGTATTGATTTTCATGGGATGAAACCATGTTGGCTGTGTGAGGAAGTACAACTATTTAGGAGGAAATATCCATTGGTTGTTTGGGAGGGGGTTAGTTCTTGACTGTCAAAGAATATCATTTGCCGTAAACTACATTTCAGAAGAAGGAAATAGCAAACCACCTCTGAGTATTCCTTCCCTAAGAAAACACTGTGAAATTCTTGGGGTTGCCATATGTCAGCAAGTGTCCTGAAGGCACATAAACACAAATAGTTAGAGATGCAATTCAAAAGTCAGAAGGTATGACTGAAAATAACACTGCACTTTGAGAGAATTTTATTCTAGCAGGAATTGTTTCATAGAAATGGATTTTCCTCAACTGAGAGAGCAAATGCTTCTCTATCATGCTGTTTCTGTAAACAGATGTAATGAACTGTCATAGAAATATAGTATTAGAAGAACCAACTAACAAGGACATGACATAGAATAAACCAGGGATGGGTAATGTATGCCTCACTAGGAATTGTTGGACCTGAATTCGCAGCATTCCTGTTATTAAAATGTGTAGAGTTTCCACTATCAGTTGCTATCTATCTGAAGTAATTTGGGGAAGCACTCAACTTGACTATGTGATAGGAGGTAAGGTGATATGCGGGATCCAGCACCAGCTGTACTTACTATGGAGACCCCAGACATGAGGAGCTAGACATGTGTTTATTAAGAAAAGTAGAACATAACATACAAATTAAGACAACACAAACTTATCAGAGCATAAAGAGCTAACAAAATACAGGAAATTGGAAAGGGGCAGCAGGAACCAAGGGTTGTTTGACACAATAGATTCAAGTCTTGAGCTGCATCTGCACTGCCAAAAAATTTTAGTTTGGCACCAGCCATGGCTCAATGCTTTGGAATTCTGGAATTTGTAGTTTGTTGTGGCACCAGAGCTCCACTTTCTCTTGCATCCCACCTTGGTTTTCCAACAGCCAAAACTCAATAGGAAAGGAGACATTTTTTGTCAGAAACAGTAACATGTTGTTCCTGAAGGACTGGCAACAGAGAGCAAGGGCCCTAGTCAGGGAAAGGGACTAAGCAGATGCTTGCCCCATGTCTGTCACAAGTAGTAGAAGGGAGAAAATATAAGAGTTTGACGTAAACCTTGGCACCCTTTTAGTGAAGGTCAGGGCTTTGGAAATGCTTTTCTAGATCCTCTGACCTGGGGATGGGGATGGGGAAGGAACCTACACTTGAGGTGAACCTGGGGTTTTTACACTCATTTATGAAGTCTTGTGACTTGAAGGGGAGTTTTTAGGCTTCCCTTCCCATAAATGGCTGGCCTGGGAATAACCCAGTTATTGAATTGCCCTTGGGGCCCATGTGTTTTGCCAAAGTGAATTCAGAGGAGGTAGTCAAGGGGTGACACCTTGCCTCAGCTGATCCTACATTATGTTGTTCTCCCCCTTATTCCATTCCAGATTCAAGACAATTTAAATAGGTTCTAAGGTCAAATAAAGTGTCCCTTATTTAACCAAACTTTCCCTGTCCGGCCTCATTATTTCATGATTGGTCATCAAGAAATCAACTGGATAGGATGTGCAATACAACCTACTGATTATCTCTCAAGTCCTTCTCCAACTAGGATGTTAAGACTACAAAGAGAAAGTCCTCTTGACCTCCATGATACATCCTTTAAAAAAGGCACACATAGCTTTTCAGTTCAATTGCCATCCTTCTGTCCTGCCTGCCAGCTTTTTCCTGTAGATGTCCCACTTTCTCCCTACATTTCGGTTGTACTTGGAAACATGATTTTGTTGAGCTAAAGTCTAAATAATGTAATTCACATTTAACAGCATTCAATGCTTTAAAACTTTATTAGAATAGTAGTGGAATTTTATGGTATCAGAACTCTAATTACTTTAAAATTAAATGAGTTCTTTCTGGATTGTTTTTGTAGTTTAGTTAGCATATATTTGCAATCCTCTGTATAGGCAGATAAATGCAAGCCATGTTTCACTACTTTTTCCTTGCCTTTCTTTTCTTTCTTTTTTTCTTTTCTTTTTTTGTGGTGTGTGTGGGCTAATTAAAACAGAAGAAGGTAAGTTATTTACTCAAAGTAATTTTTCTGTCAAAGGAAACGGCTGACATTTGTATGATTGCATTCCAGTCTGTTTGCTTTTACCATTTTTTGTACATTAATTCTTTCTGGAATGCTAAAGGCTTTGGGGATCAGTGTATTTTATATAGCTGCTTGCTTGTTTTTGTTTTGTTTGGTTTTAACTGGGAGGTTGCAGCAGAGGTTCTTATAAGGGAACAGTCTTTCTAAAAGATAAGAGATCTGTTTTGCAAATGAGAAACAACCTTGTCCTCTATTTTTGCATAACTCAAATGGAATCTTCTTTATGATGCTTTGTTAAGATTTCATCTTCATAAATGTGCATCTTCTAAATGGGAACAACCACATTTTTGAGGCATAGGAATGCAAATGTGTGAATAGATAGCTGAGTGCTTTTCCAATGATCTAAATGCCATTATCTTTTCAAATGCATAAAGTAGCATTTGGGCATAGCAATTAAAGCTTTTGGAAGAGTAGAAGGGAAAGACTTAGATTAAAATATATTCATGAGACAAAGTTATGTTTAAAATGTAAGGCAAATCAGCACTGTAAATGCCAAATAAAAAGGAAATGCAATTGAACAATTTTTGTCCGTCTCAGTGTAGCTTTCATTCTGTACTATAACAGCATACAATCTAAGCAGGTACAATCTAGACTGCTGCTGAATTTAAGGAAGGATGCCAGCCTAACAATTCTGTTAGAAACTGTTGCTTCACATTTTGATCAGTAATTCAACCTGGATCTGTGAAAGTATTAATTATGGAGAAGGAAGTAATATAGTTTGCCAAACAAGGATATCAATCTATTATAGGGACCACAAGATCAGCACTAAGCCAGATGCAATGTGTCTCTCAGCACACTATGAGCTGAGACATTCATTTTCAGGGGCAGAAGCGAACTGATATGAATGCCCACTCCTTGTACAGCCTTTCTTCTCATCGTTCACACTCATTTAAGTAGACAAATAATTGCAATTTTAGTCTTATTTTTAATCTTTCAAGGGAACAATACTCTTACTCTAGTGATAGGTTGATAATATTGTTACTATTTTAGTGTGATTGTGGAAGCCAGAGATGGGAATCAGTGCTTGCTCTTCCCTCAGAGTTGAACAGCACTAGTGAAGGAGTTAGAGTTGTGCGGTTGCAAAGCACAATGACTTCCTTCTGTCAAGTGGTGTCCACACCTCTTGTGTCACCTGGTGTGTAGGGGGGATTGCTGGGGGGGTGACCAAAATGGCACCCTCTGTCATGTTGGTAATGCACACTTGAATGAGACTTCAGTATCTACACCCAGGCACTTACATACCAGTGTGGAATGAAGAAGCTGGACTGAACAGCTCAAAGGTGAAGAGATTTATTTATATTGCTAAATAGAAACTATATATACAAGAGCAGGAACTGTACATACAAATAGAGTTCCTCTCTGACTCACAATAGCTCTATCACAGTAACTCACACAGAAACTCACCAACTACTCATAACCACTGTCACCTACTACTGTAAGCCACATTGTTTACTTTTAGATGCAGCTTTATATATCCTTGGTTCATGTAGACTCTCAGCACATGGCATAAGCCATTACCTGACTGTGCTGAGTCATACGCACCCAGGCATAAGTACAGAATCCACATCTTGGTGATTGGCCTCAAGGACATTTATCTACATGTCCTGGCCTTGTTGCACACCACACACACATAATGAATTAACAGTTCTGTGGAAGTTAATTTTCCACAGCCAGCATGGCTGACACACTCAGCCCTCTCCTTTGCCACTGTGCCAAAGCCAGGAGGGTCATGCCTGGCTGGCCCTCTCCTTCACTACTGCAGCAAATCCAGGAGGGGCATAGTCAGCCCTCTGCTTCAGCAGCAAAGCTAGGAGAAGTGTGTTTGGCCTTTTCCATTATT
>NW_024802935.1:1256443-1260393 GCF_019175285.1 Sceloporus undulatus | reverse complement strand
AATTATGCAGAAATACACTCAAGCCATTCCCAACGTATGGCCATCCAGCCTCTGTTTAAAAACCTTCAAAGAATGAGACTTCACCACACTCTATGGCAGTGTATTCCATGGTCGAATAGCTCTTATCATCATGTTCTTCCTATCTTTTATTGTAGTTTGAAAAATTGGCTGAAGGCACTTTCTGCAGAGGCAACTCTTCCTTCATGGAACCAATGCTTTGTTCCATAAGATTGCTACTGCAGTGACCCACAACAACCAGGTGTTTTCTGGGTGCAGCTCCACATCTCTGGTTATTGAGTGGCCACTGATGTGTCACTAGGCTTATTCTGGCTTCTCTTGAATACTGAAAGAGGAAGGAGCATCCTTATGCTGGAAACAGAGGCTTCATCTTCTTTCTTTAGTGTTCAAGAGCTACTGGAATGGGCCCAGATGCACTCCAATGACCAGTCAGTGTCTAGGGAGATGGAGTTGCAACTGTGGCCCACTGGTTGTTCTGCAATAAGAGAACTAGGAATGCCGGGAAAGCCACATTCACTGCCTCTACCACCTCCGCCACCTCCCATATATATGAAGGCAGAAACTTTACCAGCATGAAGTAGGGTCTCAGTTTTTATTTTTCCTCTAGCGGTTCACATAATACCTAGATACACAGAGATGGTGGTGCAGTTTCTATTGTGCCCCCTCCCCTAAACACTCTTCATGTTCTCTTCCAACACTTTAAGCCATATAGTGGGACCCAACCAAAAAGTCATTGTACATGAGCTTATTGGGTTATCATATCAACTTTTCTTCAGTTAGCAAAACACATAGTACATAAAAGACTGATATGTCAAGACCGAGTGCATTTGGTAACAAAAACAAAAGGCTTAGGTTCTATGTAACAGTTTTATGAGTATATTTATTCACTACTGATGATCTAAAGTGTCAAAAATGAAATACATGTTAATGTTTTGATATTTTATGAACAGACATATCACAGTGAATTATATCAATATTTGATTAATTTAAAAATGCTTTCACCTAGGAACAGTGCAAAATTAATGAAGAACAATGACAGCAAAGCAAAAGGCTCACTAATATAGTATATAGACCAAAAAAACTGAAGTATTAATTTGTTGCATGTTACCTGAGTTCCTGATTTCTTATTTTCTGTGCACTACCTACAGGTATAATGCCTGCAGGTATAGTGATGGAATGTATTTTATAGCATTTTTATGTTGGCGCATTTGTGTGACCCGAATAAGGTTGCCATAATTCTCTACTAAAAACTGGGACAAAATGTAGGACAAAATTTAGACCAAAATATAAGACAATTGTGGGATAAAATGTAGCCCAAAATGTAGGACATTTAAGGTCCTCAATTGTCCTATATTTTGGTCTAAATTTTGTCCTACATTTTGTCCCAGTTTTTAGTAGAGAATTATGGCAATCTTAGACCCGAAGTGCACATCACTGAAGCTTTGTGCTTGGAAGGTCGAATCCACCTTTTATCCTTCTGTCAGTCACTAGAATGATTACCCAGTTTGTTGGGGGTAATTAGTAAACCACTTAGGGAGTGCGTAGTCCATTGATAAGCAGTATAGAAATGAACTTGCTATTGCTATGTGAAAAGACTGTGCTTTTAACAAGTGATTTCTGAGTGTTCCAAACTGAGTGTTGTCCAGCATATTTTTTCACTACGGGCCCATGGTTGTTCTGGTGAAATGAGGAGAAAAGAAGTCCATAATCTGGAGTGGTCTGTAAAATTCTCATAAATTTTGGGGGCAGGAGATTTAGATTGTAACAGGCAGTGGCAGAAATCAGCATGTCTCACTGTTGGAAAGTGGAGGTAATGAAGCTCTTAGTGATGTTTGCTCCACAAGGCTTCTGCAAAAGGACATAATGTCACAGTATAATGTCTTTTCAAGTGTACTGTTGAAAAAGCATGAGTATACCTATGCATGAGCACAGATGCATGTTGGCATTTAACTGATGCATTTGATGAGGTGGGCTGCAATCCCTGAAAGCTCATACCAAATGAACGTTGTTATTAGTTGAAGTGTCAATACTTTTCATTATTTTTTCTCCGGCTAACTAACACAGCTGCCGCCTCTGTGAAATATGCTGGTATACATCTGTCTCCCCCCACATTTCCTGTTTGCATCTGTTTAAATAAAATCCTATCTAAAGTAGGCCTTATTGAACCTTCCCAATGTATATTTTCAGGTATGCTTTATCTTGCATTTATTGTTAGATCTTCACAATTTATGTTTCCTTCATTGTTCCTAATGTGGGTGAAATGTGAATCTGAATTTCAAATATGTATGTAAGCACACACAAGGTAGTGTGTGGTGACTAATGGTGAAAATAGAGACCAGGCACAAAACTTGGGTTGAATAAAAGTTACTTTATTTAACTGTAAAATTATAACTCCTGAGAGGTGCAAAAGGGAGCAGCAACCTACTGGAGGAGCAACTGAGACAGGTGCTTCCCCTCCTCAGTTTACCCTGGGTGAAACACCTGAGCCCTGAGAAGAAACCCACAATCTGGGTCACTACTCAGCTAGTCCATTACTGGAAGGCTAATCCCAGGAATCTCTCCCCCAAATTGCAGGATTTAAAGTGAGCCTACTGGGACAATCCCAAGGGAAGTCTCTTTTCCTTCATATGACCTACATAGGTAGATCCAGAGTCCTTATCTTCACTAAATATGTGTCAGAGCATTCACCGTATCCTGCTTCTCTTCCTCTACTACCTGCCAAGTGACAGTTTATTTATGACACCACCCTAATCCACGGAGTAATCCTAATCCCTTTCCACAGAGGCCAGCAAAATTGTCTCCTCGGCCACAACACTGTGCAACATGGACTGGGTTCTGGGCAGCAACACCTGAAGCCCCATTCTCATTTAAAAAACAACAATTTTCTTTCTCTTATGGGAATTGTCTTTTTCTGTTCTCCTCTTTCCCCAAGTTTAATATTTCAAGAGTATATTTTTCTTGCTATTTTTAATCTCCCACAAAAAAGTGATTCAATTGTACTAAGGTACTACTTTTAAAAGACAAACTTTTTGTTTTTTAAAATAACGTTCATGTTCTTCTAGCACTCCCTGTTGAGGTATCAATCAATGTCATTATACTCACGATTACTTTACAGGTAAGCAAAATGATGAATTACCAATGTGACAAGTAATTATAATCTACAGATCTGTACAAAAAACAACAACTCAAGGTTAATAAGTCACACAGTTCAGACACCTTTCAAAATAGGCTTGGAATTAAAGCTATCCACAGCATGCAGTGCTGTCTAACACAAAGAAGGTGAAACCCAGGATACTGGAGGAAAGTAATCATTTGATGTAACAAATTACAACTTATCTTATGTTTTATGTAGAATTAGTGAAATATTTTGTTAAGTGGAGCACATGGACCTCTATCACTTTCATGTTATCCATGCAAAGAAATTCACAACAGAACAACTTCTGTTGAACAGAATGGGAAAGTGTAAAAATGACCACACACAACTGTTTAGCTTCCATGGAGTAAAAATCACCCTGTGTGTGTGTTTCCCAATCAATTGCATAAAAACATATTGACATTTCAGTGCTGTGCAATAGATAATTTCATAAAATACTCTGTAATTGGATTTTCTTCAGTGCATTAGATTTAACACCTTTGACTTTCTTGTTGCCCTGACTGTTGTTTTTGTCAATAAAAGCCCTAAATATCTCTAGGCAGTCTGCAAAGATTTTTTTTAAAAAGCTCAACACAATTCTTGCCGAGAAGTTTACAATCTATTAGATAACAGTGCAAGAAACTAAAGGGATGTAAGGAAACAGGAGCTGAACATGGGCATCAGGCACCACAGAGATAGCTATCCTCCTAAACCCTAACATCAATCTAATTTTATTTTTACTTTTGCAAGGAATAAAGGGTAGCACAAGTAGCAATACAAGAGGACTAGTAATTATTTA
>NW_024802935.1:1248861-1253443 GCF_019175285.1 Sceloporus undulatus | reverse complement strand
TTTTTTAAAGAAATTCTCCTCAAGTTCTCAATGAACGAGAAGAAAAACATGGGTTTCTCCAATCACTAGCTGCAACTGCATGCTGCAGCCCCAATATGGCCTTTGCAGGGTGCAAAAAGGATCCATAAAAAGTGGCTGCTTTTTGCACCATGCAAAGGGCGCAATAGCCATGACACTGCAGCTTTACGGTGTTCCTTCGGTGCTGTGTTATGTACATGCAGTGCCAGAGGAGCACCATGATGCCACACTCTGTGTGGTGTGGCACGTGGTGTCATAACGCCTTGGGATGGAGCTAGGGCATGCATCGTGTAGATTCTACACCCCATCTGCACCCCCAACCCAGCCCAGACTCCCAGTCTGCACAGGGCCTAATTCTTCCTTATATACTTTGCATGAAAATCATCATCTGCAAACTATTATCTTATCATATAAGGATTTTCAGACTATTTGCTTTATTTTTAGATTCTGCTTTCTAATCCATTCTAAGAAACATAAAATGGCTAAAATGCCATAATCCATTAATAAATGGCAGAATGTTAACCTTCTCCTCTTTCTCCTCAAATCTAAAGTTTTCAGCTGTATGTAGCATCAAATTCCTGCCCCTCCAAAATAAATAAAAAACAGTCCACCCTTCATCATAATGTTCACATTCCTCTGCTAGTCATATTGCATCAGCAGACAGCCTTGATTTGACACAAAGGAAATAACAGCTTGCCATCTATTCACAGTAGAGATAGAGTCACCTTGGAAGATGTGTGCTATCTTTATTTTTAAGCCTCCAATATGGTGTACAATACATATGAACTTATTATTATCTATTTTTTCAGCATGGTTGACACAATAGAGTTAGGCTTCATTTACATAGAGGTATACAAATAGGTGGGCAGCTTTCTCTTACATTTTTTGTACCTGTGTTAGAGATGTCCCATGGATCAAATTATAGTTAGGCTGTGGACTGTATATTTTCTCTGTATTTACACACACACACACACACACACACACATAGAGGGAGTACAATTTCTTGTTCTAAGTTGAGAGTGCTCTGATTTTCCCCAGAGCTTGGAAGATGAACTTTAGAAATGCCATGTTACTTGTAATTAATTCATTGTTTTTAATTTTAAAAAAAGGTTGTTTGTGGGACAATTTCATTCCTTTATGGTTTCACTTTATGGTTTTAATTGCTTCTATTGCTGTAATGTGTGTGTAATCTCTTTACTTCTGTGTACTTTGTAGTAGAGGCCAGCAGCTTGTGGCATTCTGACCATTTTTAAAGTAACTCTTTTTGCCAACTTTGCATAATGAGAAAACATTTATATTTAAATAGTTTGGGGAGGATTTCAAAACCCATTTTGTTAGGAACATACACAGATCTCACCGTCCCTTACACCTGCGGATATACTTTTTCAGGCCCAAGCAAGTTTAGTATTTCCTCCCTCCCTTTGAAGTACCCAAAGCACCTCCTTGACTCACTATAAATCCCCTGTGCCTAGCAGGACCAGACAGGCACAGAGAAATGTCTGGATACTACATCATCATCATCATCATCATCATCATCATCATCATCATCATCTATAATTATTTATTATTATTTATTATTATTATACATCCTTCATAGTCAGAGGCAAAATGATGATATTAAGTCTGAGATTCAGTAGGCTCTTTGAAGGGTCTCAGCACTCCAAAAAGTAACTTTCCAAGTTGATTTAAGACATTATTGTAAGTAACTATTTCCATGGCTGAGTGAGGATTTGAGCTCTGGTCTCCAGAGTTGTAGTCCAATGCTCAAACCACTACACTATATTAGTTTTCTCATTTATTATTTACCATAAATTAAAGTCAATTTGGCAGCAATTTATAACAACAATTTTTATTTTGAGTGTGGGTGAATATCCCTTCCACTCTTTACTTTCCTGTGATCCTCTGCCCCAAACTATGCTTCTAGCATGTCTTATTTTAGTCTGATCCTAGGCTGAGAGAACAGCTCAGGTGACAGTCTGAGGATAGATAAGATAGGAAAAATGAAAAGGGAAAAATCAAATTGAGGACAGACTGAAGACCAGGAAGGATGCATGAAAAACAAGTATCTCATCTAAAAAGAAACTTCCATGAAAGTTTCTCCTTAAAAGCTTGATTGTTTTTGTCAGATAAAGTTGTTTTTAATACTTCACAGAGCTGATCTGTGGGATTGCCATCATATGCTAATTACAATTTATAAACAAACAGGAAATTCTTTTCTTTCTACAGTAGTCTTCTTCTTCTTCTTCTTCTTCTCGTTATATAATTGGGATTTAAAGGGGCTCACAATTTAAAAGAACAATGCGCTCACTCATTCCGTCAGTAAAGTGTTCTTGGAGCCACCATTTGGCAATCATGGAAGATCCCTTTATTGCCAAATGGTAGCTCCAAGAACACTTTATGAATGGGATGAGCAAGCGCTGATGCCTCTATGACAATTTACTCATGGGAGAAGAGCGCGGGTGTGTGAAAGCAGATCATGGGTTTCCCATGATTTATGACTATTTCCTGACACACAGTTAGCCTCCTGTGTGATATTCTCCAAGGAAGGGGCATTCTGGCCTCCCTGGGAAGGGAATTTCAGAGTTTTGGGAATTCTTAGAGCCGCTGAGAAGGTGCTGACTCATGTCCCCATCAACTGTTGATGTGACTGTGATGGGATTGATGATATCAGGGCCTGGGCAGACATATACAGGGAGATATGGTCTGCCAGATAGACTGGATCTGAACTATATAGGGCTTTATAGGTCATAACTAGCACTTTGAATTGTGCCTGATAGCCAATACTGCTGTTCAACAGGGGCATTGTACAGTTAATGTAACTGACCCAGTTAATAGTCTGGCTGCAGCTCTTTGGACCAGCTGAAGTTTCCAAATACTCTTTAAAGGCAGCCTCAAGTATTGAAAACCAAGTTTTCAATTGTGAGAAATTGTGTCCATTTCATACTGTTGTTCTATATGTGAAGAGAGTGATAACAAGAAGAGCTGTTTCCCCCCTGCTCATGCACTGAGTTTAACACCCATTAACAAGGCTCTCATAACTGTTGCTAGCACAGTAGCATTAACTTAAAACAACATTTTACATCAGCTTGCATTGACATTGCACTACCTAAAGCAGTAATTTTGTGGCAACTCAGCAGTTATTGTAGAAACTGATAGAATTGAGATGTAAAAGTTGCAATGCCGAGAGCCAGTTCAGACTGTCATGTTGACAAATTAAACTGTGTGCCTTCTGAATGTGATTTATGAATAAATTAATTAGCTTAATGTGGTATTCCTTACTTGGAATAGAGTCTTATTGGTGATGAAGAGTGGCATGCATATCTGGGTATTATGCAGATAAGCTTATTCATCTGATCCAATTACAGTCAGAAAGTTATCAGAGGTAACAATAAAGCTAGCGCATGACTGCCTTTTAACTGAGTGGCCACAAATGAATATTTCTTCTCATTGTTTTATGTCTTCTGTGTATATAACATAAAACCAAAGAGGATGGGAGAACAAGAAAAAGAGAAACTGCTGCCTGATTTAATGTGGCTATTGTTGGTCTTGCTTTGCAAAAGCTTGATATTTACAAAAAAGATGTAGTTATTATGATAATGTGAATGAATTCATATTTTCAGGATTTCTGTACTTTACTTTTTTGACAGCTGTTTTCTTTTTTTTACTTCCATGAAAGTTTCTCCTTAAAAGCTTGATTGTTTTTGTCAGATAAAGTTGTTTTTAATACTTCACAGAGCTGATCTGTGGGATTGCCATCATATGCTAATTACAATTTATAAACAAACAGGAAATTATTTTCTTTCTTTTTACTGAAGGATACAAAGAAGAATAAAAATGAAAGACCTTATATTCCAACAGCTGCTGCTTGAGATGTGACAAATATTTTATAGCATCTAATTTTCATATTTGCTAAGAATCATGAGCTCTGTGCACCACAAGGAAATTATGCTGGTATACGAAGAGTCTCATAGAAATTAATGATCTCTTTATTACTATGATTGCAATTATTCTCCCATGCACAATGCATCTTGTAACAGATATTTTGCAGTGTAAAACTCCTTCTTCCTCTCTCTCCAATCTACCATCAATCAAACGTTTATCTTTCTTATTATGTGTCATCAAGTTGGCTTCAAGCTGAGAACTTCCAAGAAACTCCGATATTAAGGGCTCAGGAAACTCAAGGCTGTGACTTCCTTGACTGACTTCGTGATTGTAGTTTTCCTCTGTTTCTATTGCCTCCAGCTTGACTGAGCATTATTGTCTTTTCCTTTGACTCGTATGGTCTCATAATATGTCCACGGTATGATAGCTTCACTTTAGTCATCTCAGCTTCCAGTGAGAGTTTAAGTGTGATTTGTTCTTCGACCCATTTATTTGTCTGTTTGATGGGCCTTATAACATTTCAACTGAGTTAATTTTCTTCCTGTCTGCTTTCTTTACTGTTCAGCTTTCACATCCATATATAGAAACTGGAAATACTATGGCAAAAATGCTTCTGACTCTGGTATTTAATTTATTATTATTATTATTATTATTATTATTATTATTATTATTATTATTATTA